>NC_081409.1:192619514-192802014 GCF_030272615.1 Cryptomeria japonica
CATTTGAGAGGGGGAGACAATACACTTACATGTGTATATATATGT
Source organism: Cryptomeria japonica (assembly GCF_030272615.1). NCBI lineage: Eukaryota > Viridiplantae > Streptophyta > Pinopsida > Cupressales > Cupressaceae > Cryptomeria > Cryptomeria japonica. The sequence continues at coordinate 192,619,560 of NC_081409.1, forward strand.
TTAATATATTATATATATACATATATTATATGTATATAAACATATTATATTATACACATATTATATATAGAATATCATATTATACAGTAGCGTGTACACGCTCTTTACAGTAAAGTTAGTGCACACGCGTTGATTATAGGGAAACAAGCGCGTACGCGTTGCTTACACTATAAGTACCCCATACGTGCTTTTGATTGTTTAGGCATGGAAATAGGTCTGGATGGCAAAGCTACGGTTTGCAAGTTTTATTTCCCTCCATTTTTCTCATTTTTGACGTGTTTTATTTTATCAACTTGGTTTATAGACTTTGTCATCATCAGGTTTACACTTCATCAAGTGGGTATTTCTAAAATTGCCACCATATTTTCACCCATCTTCTGAGCTTTCTAACCATATAATTTTTTTTCAATTTGAACAACAATAACATATTATTATTGAATTTCGTTTACCAGTGTCTCCATAGTTCTCATAGACATAGGTGCACCACTTTTTTTAATAACTTTTGATATACTTATCCAAATTTAAAAAAAATTATATGTTATTGTATTGCACTTGATTCTTTACAATTTTTTTTTTTTAAACGTATTTTTGATTTGTTTAGTACAACTTATGCTTCGCGCACGAATAGGTACCTAATTTTTCAGGATGTGCTAGATTGGAAAAATCATTAAAGAAAAAAAACTCAACAAAAAATTACAAAAAAATAAACATCTTCTAGTGCTCACTCTTAACTCTCTTTCTGCCAAAGGATTTGTCAAAATACTAAATCTAACTATGACGTTTTTGATGCGTACGTCAGACACTATGTTATGGTTTTCAGAAAAAATCAGGGTCATTTTTTTGTGCGTGAAGGATTTGACCCCCTTAATCTTATCTAATTTTGAAAAAGTTTACTACTTTGGAAACTAGATTCAGAGTACTACAATATTTGTTCTTTGATTATCTTCATATCTTGAGTGGATGACTTTCAAATTTTGCCTCCAAGTTCAGGTTCACCTGATTTCAGAAAAAAAGTGTCCACTTATACCCCTCTTTTTGACCACCATCTTTGTGCACTTACCCAAAAGCTTCATTCTTATCCTTCAAGAATGTGACCCACATCATCCTTGAACAGTCACTAGTGAAGATCATGAAATATATGTCACCTTGAATGCTTCTTGTTCTTATTGGTCCACATAGATCTGTATGAACCAAATCTAACAAGTGCTCGGCTAAGAAGGACTTGCTCTTGAAAGTTGAAGAAGTCATCTTTCCTAGCTGACATTCTCCACAAAGAGCATTAACTAGTTTGTCTAGCTGAGGTAGACCTCTTATTGTCTTAGACTTGCTTACTTTAACAATATTGTCAAAATTTATATTACAAAATCTCCTATGCCAAAGCCAACTATCATCTAATTTTGCAATCAAACAGTTGCCAACTTTAGGATTGAGATGAAATAGATTACCTATGGTCTATTTCTTGGTTGCAATCAATTCACCTTTGTTGTCAAAGATTTTGCACATTCCATTTCTAAACTCCAGTGAGTATCCTTTATCATTACGTTGCGCCACACTTAAAAGATTGTGCTTTAGGCCTTCAACCCAGTAGACATCGTCAGCACTACTCTTCCCATTAAGAGAAATAACTCCCTTACCTTTAACCATACAGGGTGAGGCATTGCCAAATATGACAACACCACCATCAAATTCCTTTAGGAAAAGAAATTTGCTCCGATCGTCGGTCATGTGATGTGAACAACCATTACCAATGATCCAATCATCAGAGTTATCCATCCTGGATACTAGTGCCTTCTGATCTGACATTTCTTCCTTAATAGCTACAAACACAATATCTTCACTAGCATTCATTTTCACCATTAGGGCAATTAGCTTCTATATGACCAATCTTTTTTTTATTTTTATCGGTAATTGGCCAAAGCTTGGATAGCTTTTGACTGGAGCTATGAACTAGTGGGGACACAATAGGGGGCCCCATCCCCATTACATATCTTTGAATTATTATTATTATTATGTTTGATTAGATTGACCCCAAAACCTTCCCCATCCTATGGAAGGCCAAGAGTCACAACTTAGAATTCCACTTCAGATGTCCCTATTGGGAATTGAACTTGGGTCTCCATAGTGAGAACCCAGTGTTTTAACTAGTTAAGCTCAACCCCTTGGACTTCTATATGACCAATCTTGTTGCATGCAAAACATTTTAAAGGTAGCTTACCTCTATATTTGCGAATGCCTCTAGGAAGTCATTTTGCCAACAATGCTTCAAGTTCCACTAAGCTATCTTCATCTTCAACATCTCTGCTGGATCTAGATTCATAGCTATGGTTGGTATCTCTACTTCTTCTCACAGATGGGTCAGAGACAAAAGATTTGAATGCAGATTTTGATTTCTATACGCTACCATCATAGCCATTTAGTTCAAAAGCAATAAGTTTGCCAATAATAGAGTCAAGAGTTACATTTGTCTTGTCAATGGATTTCAGCTCCTGAATAGCTACAACTTGGATAGCATAGACCGGTATCAGGGTTCTTAGTACCTTATTGATTACTATGGCATCTTCCACTTTCCCTCCTATACTCTTTATCTCACCAACTATCTCTTTAATCCTTTGACCATACTGTTGGATATTCTCAACTTCAGACATTCTCATGTCATCAAACTTTCCTCATAAACTCTCCTCTTTTACAATCTTAACATGTTCATCACCGCTATAAATCTCTTCAAGTTTTTACCACACTTCATGTGTTGTTTCAAGACTATGAACATCTACATATTCAACATCAAACAAGGAACTGATAATAGCCTCTAATGCTTAGTGATTTTCTTATTGTTCTATCTTCTGATCATCAGTCAAGAATCCAGTAGATGTAATATACTTAGTTCCTATATGATCCCAATACTGACTACCAAGATTCTTAGTGTAAATCTTCATTCTGTCACTCCATATTCTATAGTTATCTTTGTTGAACTTCGGACCTTCTTTCTTCATCATGATCTACAAGATATTTTCGTCAAGTTGTTAGGATTTTAGATTAAGAGGACCTACGATGCTTTGATACCAATTGATGGTATGATGAAAGAATAGTATCCGGTAGAATACTAAGAGGGGGGGGGGGTTGAATCAGTATATTGAAAAACTGATACAAAGTTCACAAACTCAAATTCAATCACACAAAGTAAACATATCTCAGTCAAAATCAATATTCATAAGAATACTTGACATCAACCGGTTTAACTGTTATGACAACCTAACAGTAAACAACTTTAACCTTGTAAACATCAACCATGCCTAATCATAACTCAACATATTCATCTCTCAATGATTCCAGTTATCATGCCTTATCAAAAGTTAACCAAATCAACAAATAAGATCATAACCACAAAAACATTCACCACTTGACACAAATGTTTATAAGTGGAAAACCCAAATAGGTAAAAACCACGGTGAGATGAGACTCACAAGGATAGTTATCTGAACTCTTCTGAAGTTTGCCTTGTTAGGAGCCAAGCCTGTTAAAGCTTTACAATAAGTCCTGTTAAGAACTAATTCTGGTTAGGAATCACCCGATTAAGGGATTTACAAATATGCCTTGATGAAAAGCACAATACCCTGTTAGGAGTAACCTCTATGAAGGATTTAAGAATCCAAGCTAATGGACCACCTTGTTAGAGGATTTAATGAGTACCAAGCTTGTTAGAGCTTACCCGGTTAAAGTATTTCACTTCTGTTGTAATTGTTAGAAAACAACAGGTTTTCTTGATCTGTCTAAGTAGCACTACATTTTCTTGATCAGATCCTTCTAAGGTTCAATTTTCCTTCACTCAAAGTGTAGATCCATTCATTGGCTAGGCAACTACACACTCAATAGGTTTCTATCAATCTTGCCAACAAACTTTAAAAACAACTTCATCAACCTTAAATACAAATCAATTAGGTCGGTAACACAACAAAAACATAATTCTCATCATCGAGATTACAAACAAGTCGGTACAATATTGACCGTTAGAAATCATGACAATCTCTTCACATTCTTCAAGAAAATTCCAACCGCTCCATAATCACCGCTTCATCGGACTTTGTAACTCATCATGTGTTGTGCATTAGATGCAATCCACTTTTCTCTTTCCCTAGACAAAAAACAAACACGCCAAAACAATTTGAACTTATCCTCATACAATGATCACACATGTCTCCATCATTACCGCTCATCAGATAATAAACCAACAAACTTGATCAATTAGGGTTTAACAACTGATAGGGCTTATTGGTTACATTGTATAGAAAGGTTTAACCCTTTACATCGGTTTATTGGTTAAAATTTACATACTAGTTTACAACATCTTCCACAAAGCTCTTCTTACCGGTTACTAGCTAATATAAAAAACAACAATATCAGCAATAACATGAATACCATTACCGGTTCAATTGACATCAATGACAACATATCATTAATGCAATCTTTATGTAAAATGCCAACAAGGTCATACTCTTGATAAAATGGGGATTGAATGTAGTGTAAAAAATTATATCAATTTAGAATTTCACACTCATGTTGGACTCACTTTGGTGGTTGTGTTTCATGCCTGATTATACATAGCCCATGACTGTTTCAAGAAGCTTAGCATGATCAGGTCTACTCACTAACTTAGATTTTAACTCAATTTTTTTCTAGAACTATGGAACCTAATTTCATAAATGTCATGGACTATGGATCCAAGCACCATGGTCTAACCATTTTGCCCCAAATTTGAAATCATAATAGTTATCTTTACAACTATCAGAAAAAGTGCTCCCTGATGTTAGCCCTCTTTAGAAATTATACATGAAAATGTGAAACTTGTGTATATTTATACAACTCCCTCTCTCATTTTAAATCCTATCATTTCAAGTTAGCATTCCTCTCAAGTCCAATTGAGCATTTAATCAAGCATCTTTAAAGCAATTTAAAATAAATTAAGCATTCAAGCATTCAATTTCAAAAATCATGATCAAGTTATCTATTGATCAATGATGAGGGCATGCATTAACAACTATCAAGCAACATCAATCTTTGTGTGAGGTTTCAAGGAAATAAGTTGATATCAAAAGGTTTCATTTGTCAATTCAAGCAGAATTTACTTTAGGGTTTTTAACCTCTATCCTACTATGGGTAAGTTCTCTTTCATCCAACATTGTTGTTGGGGAGCTGGAAACACCAACATGGGGTTTGAATTAGGTAAGCACTTATACAACACAAAATTTTCCTTCTTCTATGTCTGTAGATTACAAATTTAATTGTGAAAGTGACAAAATTGTGTAGAGTAAGTTGAGACACATAGTTTCAGTCTTTTAATAGGAAACAACCCTATGTGTGTGTCGATTAGCTCAAGTGACCAACACTTTTTGGTTCAATGTTGGAGGGAGAGATGTATAAGGAATCCTGATCTAAAATCCAAAACCTTAATTGATGGAAGCACCTTTAGGTCCAAGGTCCCTATCTCCATAGATTGCCATTTTCATCTCTAAGTTTCAATGACAAGTTCTTCTCTACATCCCATTTCTAGATCTGTACTTTTGAGTTGACTTTCAATTTGGTATCTTTCTGTTTATGTTCAATATTATCAATTTTGAATCATTTTATCTAGATCTCATCATAATCATATTAAAGCATATCAAATAAAAAACATGAACAATTAATCAAACTGTTTTGCTCTCCTAGAGAACTAAAGTTGAACCTAACCAATTGTTCTCTAATGAAATGATATCCCAAGATTGGAAATATTGAATTTCTAGGTTAAAGATCCATTTCCACACATTTCACTTGTAATTGGCCAAAATTTGAAAAGACAAAAATCTAAATAAAATATACCTAGGAAATATTCTTAAAAATGTACATGAATGGATCTAAGTAGCTTTGAAATATCTTTCCAATGACAAAGGAATAACAAAAATCAAAGATCATGGCAAAACATTATGAGCTAAAAGGATTGACGGTCCCAATTGGAGTTAAAGGTCAGGTGATTTGAGTTTGATCTAATGCTTGGCATGGCCTCGTGAAGGAAAAGTGCATGACTGTTAAACTCCGCGAAGTGCCGAAAAGGAGGTAGGGCCTGACACTAAAGTAAAGAGATTAAACTGAGATAAAGGTGATGTAAGTTCTAGAGATCCAATGGCCAATGTTGTTTCACGAAAGAAAAGAGAACAGGTTTTATGTTCTATGAAGTAGCGAAAGAGCGAAACAGAGGAAAGACTTAGAGAAATTATGACCCGTTGGAGCTAGTTTTGAATTCAATTTGGCGAATTTAATTCTGAAAAGAAAGCCGAAGCATGCGGAGTTAATTTCTAAAACTTAAATGCCAACTTGCCCTTTTCAGTTTGCATCAACTTATTGCTAAGTATTGTTTCATCGAAGTTTGTTGCAGAGTGAATTGTTGCAAAGCGAATTGTTGTAGAGCGATTTTATTCAGGCAAATAATTGGGTTTCTTGTGCTTTTCTCGATAACTCTTGGTTTGTTCTCAAATACTGCTATGTGAATTACTTCATTAGAGGTCTATGCTAGCTTCTAGTGGTATAATTGTTTGACTAGAGTGGCACCCAGAAGAGAATTTACAGGGAAAGTGAATTACCAGGACCAAAATATCTATGATGATTTTTTAGAGCAATTAACCATGTCCACCAATGCTGGGGCTAAGGCCAAAGAGCTAGTACCTAAGAGCCCTCATCTAAAAATTGGAGATGGCCTTTATGATAAGGGTAATTGGTTGAGGGACCCTGAAATAGGATTGTCAGGCTTAGGACTCTTCAAAGTCAGTTTTGGGCAGAGGAATTCCCCAGCTCCTTTGAATGGCATATGGGAGCAGGATGTAGGAAAGCTTGTGGTCCCAGGTGTTTTTATGGATGTAGATCTGTTAGCCCTGATTGCACAGAATTATGACTCTGTGGCAAGATGCACCAAGAACATAAAGGGATCAATCTTGATTGAGATAAATGAAGATGAATTCAGGAAAGTGTTTAAACTCAGTGAGTCCTCCAATTTGTTAGAACCTATCGACTTTGAGTCGTTAGCCCAGGTTTACAACACACAAAGGGATCATCTTAGAAGTGGCCCATTGAAAGAATTCTTTGTAAAGATAGGGGGGTTAATAGTTGTAGGCCCCAACACAATGGAACCATTCTCTCTCAACCTATTCACTCTGAGAGCTAAGGGTATGTATTGGGCATTATGCCAGATTTTTGGAGAGGATGTTGAAAAGAATATGCCAACCCATTATATGGTAATGATTGCACAAATTCTAAACCCCTCCCTAGCAATAACATTTGATTATGCCTCATACCTTTCTGATGCAATTCATAAAGGGCTAGTAGGAATAAAAAATGGTAAGGTGGATAGGCCATTTGGATGGTACTCCATGTTAATGCATATGTTTTTGTTCAAAGGGGCTGATTATTTTGGAAAGGAGATGAACCTGATTAAGGTCAAGGATAAAGAGGAGATGCCAGTGCAATTGTGGAGTACTGTTCTATCTTGGGATAGAGAAGATGCAAGTTATTTAAATTTTGATAGATGCTTTGCATCTAGAATTAGGATTCTTCTATGCAGAGAAAACCCTAGAATTCCTAAGGCTCTTTTGGAGTTTCTCAGACCAAAGGAGTTTGCAGAGGATATCAAGATTGTTCACAATTGGGGAGACATATATTTGTACCATGTGTCTACTATTTTTAGAGTGTTTGGATTTAGAGGCACCCCCTTTTTACTACCCTATCAGGTCCCATTGAAGATAGGGATTGCAGAAGTCCTGAGACAAATTGGGGGAGTACAAGAAGCAGAGCTAACCAATAGAGGTAAAGGGACTATTTTCCCAACTATTACCATGGCTCACCATTTTGTGATCACTAAGGGTGGATGGAGATTTTTTGAAGAATTATTTAAGCCATATAGGCTGTCTACTGCAGTGTCAAGATGTGCAGACCCCGAGGATTTTTTCAATGGCATGTTCAAAAAAAGAGCAGTGTGCAGAGGTAGGCCACATCAATTTCAGTTCCCAGAAGATTTGATTAGAAATGAATTCAGCTTAGATGAGCAAGAACTAAGGAAGGAGAAGTGGGTTGCATATAAGAAAGCCCCTGATTTTATCCATCAATTTGACATTGGCTATGACCCCCTTTCTAGCTTCAATCCATTTGAGGAGAAAATAAAATTCCGGATTCTTTATTTTGAAGATCTCATGCAGACCTTAAAAGAAAAGAGGGAGGCCATAATGCAAAATGAGCTTGATAAGGCTAAGATGGTATTGGCTAAGCCTACCTTTGCTAGAGATATCCCACGTGGTGACTATGTAATGCACAAAAGGTCAAAGTACACTGTGATAATGCCAGTGACAAGTGAGCCTTCCACTTCAAAAGGGAAGAGGAAAATTGAAGATGTCAATGACATCCAGGATTCCCCTAAGAAGTAGAGAGTGGGAAAAGAAATTGAAACTGGCGAGCCTCAATATTCTCCATCTCAGTCTCCTATCCACATTGGAGATGAACAAGTTGTGGCTGAATAATTATTGCAGTTAGGGAGTCTCGATGAGGTTGCCTATACCTATGAGGAGACCCAAGAGGGGATGCCCAAAGAGCCACTTAATGCTGAAATGGATTTGACTGATGGCGAGTTAAAGGGCCAAGAAATGAACCTTACTATTAAGAAAGCTAGTGAAGAATTACTAGCTAACAGTAATTTTGTCACATTAGGAGCTTTTATACAATTTCTATGAAAGAAAAATATTGATCAATTCAAGACTAGATGTGAATAGAGGAAAAGTGAACAGCCTCTTAAAATTACAACTCAGGTAGAAGAAGAGGTTAAGAAAGAAATGATGGAGGAGTTCAAAGCAATCACCCCCGAGAAAGGAAGAGAAATGGTAGCAAAGGCTAGTGTGTTGATTCTCCCTGAGTGGGATATAGTTGATGCCTTAGTGCTTGATGCAGTGAGGAAAGAAACAAAGCCTATGGAAGGAGTGACATTCAGCAAAGATAATGTTGCTCTTGTCATGTGGTCTTTAAAGAAGGATGAAAACAAAAGAAGGAAGGATGCATCAGATTCTAGCCTCTTAGTAGACATGATAGTTAAAAGAGTCCAAGACACAAGAGTAGTGGAAGCTGCAAGCACAGTCCTAGAGATTGCAAAATTCAGTGTTGTGGTGGTAGAGAAAGAGGCACAAGAAAAGGCTAATCTCCAATTGAAGTTGGAGACTATTTTAAAAGCTTACAATGATTTTAAAGAAGGAATAGCCAATAGAGACAACATAATTTCTAGACTCCAGAGTCAACTGGCAGGTCATTATCATCCCAGTGAATCTTCTACACTCATGATAGCCTCCTCTCTAGCAAGACCCCCTCCTACTAGTCCCATCATTGAATATACCCCTTCTCCTATGCCTTCTAGTTCCTAATTACCTAAAAATGTCCAACATGAGTTGGAAAAATTGAAACAAGCTCAGACATTGTATGCAAACAAATATGAGGAGAAGGTGAAAGCCACCATCTTGAAGTTTGCTGACTCAGTCAAAACCTCCAATGTATACATAAATATGAAGAGGATTCTTGAGATTTTGATCAAATTGAGAGAAGAAGAAGCCACTTTGGAACCAATCCTGAATAAGTGGGTGCCTAGAGGTAAAGAGTTAGAGCTCATGTGTTCTTCCCATGCAGATGCAAAAGAGAATGACAATCTAAGGTCCACATGTGAGTTTATAAAAGAGATGAATATTCTTTCAGTGGAAGGAGCGGGTATAAAAAGAAAAGCGCAACGTTATAGGAAAGAATATTCAAATCATAAATTTGAAATGCTTCCAGGAGGTTTCATTGGTCCTGTCCAGCTAAAGGAAGAGAAGACTTGGTTAAAGGAGGTGGACCACAATTTGTCCCTAAGGATCAATCAAATTATTAGTACTGATGACACATCCTTATTTGTCCAAACAATTGAGGAAATTGAAAAAGTGAAATCTCATTATGGTTTCATAGAAACAGAGATTGGGAATGTACGAGTCACTTGGAAGCGGCTAGAAGATATGAAACATAAGATTGCTAGTTTTACTTGGCCTAGTGATGATATGTATCAGGAGTGGAAAGATAAGTATATGGGATAGAAAGAAGATGTCTGGGAGTAGTTACAGGAGGTTGCAACAGAACAACAAGCAGAGGAAGTCGTAGATGCTGAAAAGGACTTATAACCGCTTCTTGAAAACGACTGATTGTTTGTAACAAACTTTCTTTTGAAGGGTCCAAAGCTTGTATGCATCCATACTATTATAAATGGGTACCGGGACTCCTAAAAAAATGATTGCAAGTAATTGTAAGAAAACACTGCAAAAATTTATCTAAGCTTTTTTCTAGTCTTATGGAGAATACTCTGAGTTTTGTAATATTTTCTCAAAATTAATATCAATATACAGATTAGAAATAGTGTATATACATAAATGTGCATAGCAGTCATAGGGCAACTCATGTCAAATGTGCAATGCAATACAATAAATAATCTTAGTTTGTAGCCATATAGCATCATAATGCAGTCCTTGACCAAGTATGCATACAAGAAACATCTAGTTCTATTAAGGCACAAGCATCAAAGTCAGAGGTTATGACAACTAGTGAAAAACATCAAGAACAAAAAGTTTAGTCTCAAGAATTAGGAGTTGTAATAAAAAAACTTACAAGGATGAGGCATATTCATAACTTTTACAGTCCCACCTTGGATATCAACACTAGAAGCAACTCATATTGTTCGCGTAAAGACAAGACAATATGGGAGTTCATTATACCCAGCAACTCGTGGTGTTGTTGTTTGCATTGGCTCTGTTGGACCCTACAATTAAGATTCAATATACATTATTCAATAAGATTAACTATGCAACATAATGAAATATTGAAAAGTGTGTTACCTTGTTGAGCTTCACTTGGTTTCAAGAATAGTTTAATATTCCCTACTTAACAGGGCCCCACGTGAAGGTGGAAGCTCATTTGGCCCCTCCCCGCCCCCCAACATCACTCTAAATTCCCCGTTAACATCTTATAACATTCATTCATTAATTCTTTCTACCATTAATAAAATATAGCATTCATTCATTAATATCACATAACGTTCATTAACACATAACATTGATTAACATTAATTAACACGCAACACTCATCAATATTAATTAACACATATCATCCATAACCATTAATTAGCACATAATTACATTCACTAACACATAAAAATCAGTCATTGTCAAATAAGTTAGATTACAATCATTTCTTTCTTTGTTTTTTCTTTGAAGCTATGAAAAGACTAAGTGGAACATCGGTGTCTTCATCATTTCCCCCCTCTACAGATGTTCCGCCAACTACCCGTGATCTCAATGTATGCCTAGTCCTATACTGAGGACAAGGACAGTGAAGCGAAGGAGGGTCCTCTGTAATAACAAAGAAATGGGTTAAATTCAAAAAAAATAAAATATTATTGTTACAAGTATTTCATTAATTTAGAGAACATAATTGTTGTGCTTTTTACCTGATGGGGCCACATCATTTTGTGTAGCCTCAACCTCATCATGCTGAACACCACGGTCCTCTTCACTTGAGTGGGGAACATCACGTTCTTGAGGTTGTGTACCCAGATCATGCTCCACTTGCTCACCATCGACTACATGCTCTAAAATATTAACAAGAAAGGTTACATTAATTACTACTCTAATTACAAATTAAGATGTTTAATTGTATTAATAGCTAAATAAATAAATTTGAATAGCAAATGAATACCTCCACTACTGGGATGCACATCTAGACCTTCATGTGCAGGTGGTGTTTCACAATTAGCAGGCTGCATTCCAATGACATGCACATTCTTATCATTGCTTGCTTATTTAAAACAAATATAGTCACTTTATGTTGGAACTCAACATCAATTAGATTATTACTAAAGTATTCAATTCGAAACAACTTCCATTTACCATATTTACCTGTGTGACAGATGCACTCGAATGTTGTGTATGCCCACTCAATTCTTGTAGCCGATCAACCACAACTGAATAGCCTTGCTGGTAGGCAATTCTCTTGTCATCTTCTATGGGCGCTCTATTGAATTCAGAGCCCTGTATTTTTGCTTGGTAACGTGAATTTTGCTTGCATTGTTTGATAAAAAAAAATGTTTGCAATATATTAATATTTTGAGACAATATGGGAATTTACATGAGATACTTACAATTCGTGCAACAAGTTTCATGTAACCACCAAAGCCGAGTTTGTGTTGCCTATGCTTTTCTTGCCTTGCCTTGGTTGCCTTTGACGTGTCACTCAATCTATAAAAAGTTTGAAATATGTTAGATTATATAAATATAAAGAGTAATTAATTAGTACATAATTACATTCTTAATAGTATCTCGTACCTTCTTCTGGTGTCTACTGGTGTATTTCCTTTTTTCCTTTCAATTCTCTCCTTGGCATCCAAAATTAGGTCCTTCCACTCCCTCTCTGGAATCACGGGGGGACGATCATACTTTAGGTTCCTCTCCAAATGGGTCCTGTATTGGTCCCTCACATACTTTAGATATGTGCCAGCTTTTTCAAGGAGCTTGGTTTTGTCAAAGGTGTCATTTCCAAACCACTCAACCATTTGGTTTGTCAATTCATCTTTTAACCTTTTTTCTTGGTCATTCCACCTTTTAAAGAAAAAACAAACCTGTTAGATTTAGAAATGAACTGAAGCTACATTTATTACACTTCAAGAAACAGATCAAAGGAAAAGTATTCTAGCAATGATATGAAATCAAAAGTGGATAAGGGTTAGTTCACATATGATGTACCACCTTTTATGTATGGTGGGCTCAAATATCTGCAATGCAATGTCACTAAGATGTTTATAGAAAATATCATTGCCTGCAAAAAATTTATGGGATCAATATTAGTCCAAAACAAGTGATCATAAAGTAAATTACAATTAGAGTATATATAATAATAATTTTAAAATACCCGGAACCTTTTGTATCTTTAAGGGAAGCATTTCTTCGTCGCTCACCACGAATGTGGCCTACAATGTTCCCGTACTAGCAATATGAGAAGATCCAGGAAACGATGCTATGTTATTAGCAATAGTCGCTTGTGGCACATCCTCATGTGTATCTCCTCCTACAAAAAATGAATCCACTATGAAATGGCATTAGAATTCAAGAAAGAATGCTTGAAGGGAAATAAACACATGACAGAAGATAGAGAAAAAGAGGGATCTACCAATAGTGGGCGGGCCAATATGACGTGCACTCAAGGATGTCTGCATGCTACGTGTTGCCAACATTGTAGTCGGCAATACATGTGAGGGTGACCTCTGATGAGGCGGCGTCGACATTTGCACAGTAACATTGACAACACCTAAAGAATAATACATTAAATATATGAAAAGTGCAAGAATTGTAAACAAGGATGAACTTTTATTTTGAAAATTGACAGTATCAAGTATGATGTGTTTTGGGTACTCAGAGTGATAAGCCAAGCAAGTGATAATACAAGAAAATCGTCATCACCTGATCCTGCAACACCCTGATTGTAGGAACGACTTTCATGAGGGCAGATAAATTGTTGTAAAAACAATACATACATATTTGAGTTAATGACATAAAATGAGAATAAAATATAAACCATTATTGAACTTTTGTTATAATTAAAGCTTTCATTACTGCTTACTTGCAAGTTTTCTGCTGTCTTATACAATAATTCCACCCTCTATCGTATCTCATCAGTGGTAGGATGTAGGGCTGCCAAAGCAACAATCTCTTTTCTAATTTTTATAAGAGGCATTTTAAAGAATTTCACAAGGTCTGTGGGATCTTCAGGGTCATCATTGCTTAACCCTAATGATTCCACATCCATAGAAAGGTGCTCAGGTACTACAACTCCCTTTCCCTTTCCCCGAACATCCGTCTGTGTCAAGAATATCATTAACAATTACAAAATTAGTATAAATCACTAAAAAAAGAACATAATAATGTAATAGTTTGCTTCTACCTAATTTGTATAATTACAATGAGGTTTACCTGCTCAGTAGAAGTGTCGCAAGGTACATCTCTATTTGCAATATGTGATGGATCCATGTCGGCCTATGACAAAGAAAAAATATAAAAAGCGTTAGTGAAATTACATCATACACAACATGAACAACATGAACTTTGTAGACAAAAAGAGTATTAAATAATAAAAAGATGTTGTCATCAAAATCATTGTAAATTTTGTAATTCCTTACCTTTACTTTATGTAGACTATGCAGGATCCTCAACTAAATGGTCACATAAATAGTCACATAGCTAATAAACAATCCAATTTCCATAAATAAACACATTTTAAAAATTGTCACATAAATAGTCACACCCCCTATCTCCATCTCCATATTAAAAGGTGCATCATGAATTAATTATGTAATGGCATTAGAATTCAAAACAGAATGAATTAATTATGTAAAAAAAAATCTATCAAGAAGTCAATATTCAATAGATAATATACTAATTGCATTCCTCATACTTTTCATTCCTCATCATCATGAACATCAAGGTCATCATCGCCATCATCATCACCATCACCATCACCATCACCATCACCATCACCATCACCATCACCATCACCATCATCATCATCATCATCATCATCATCAACGTCTTCGCCATCATCATCACCATCATCACCATCACTGTCATCATCATCATCACCATCATCATCATCATCATCATCATCATCATCATCATCATCATCATCTTCATCATCTTCTTCATCTTCTTCTTCTTGTTCTTCTTCATTGTCATTGTGAAACTGTCGATAGTGATCATCATCCACTTCATCTTCTATTTCTTCGGTATCTTCTTCTTCCATCACATTATACTTTATCAGCCTTCCTCTTGGATTATGTCTAACAACAAATGACCAACCCGGTTTATGTGGAGCCTTTGAGTAAAATACTTGCTCACATTGGCTTGGAAGAACATAGGGCTCATCCCCAACTGGTTCAAATGACCTTGTATTTAGCATTATAAAACCATTATCATGTTCAATAACAGTTCTATCAAGATCATTTTTATTCAATCGTAGCCTATACCATTTGACGATGAACAAAACTAATTTGAAGGAATTAAAGTCACACTCAAGTATATTATCCAAAATGCCATAGTATCAATTTTGAGACTGTTGAGGATGAATGTCATTTCTCGATGAAATATTTGTCACCTCAAAGACTGCAGTGATGCCAGAATCACAAGTTTTCTTTGTGTCATCCAACTTTTTTATGTGAAATTTATGACCATTGTAGCACATAGCGTTGTGGTGTTTGACTTGTGATATGTCAAACATGTAAAATTTATTGAACTGTGAGTTGATAAACATATGGGTGATTAATAAATTTATACGTACCTATTTATCTCTTAAACCATATGCTAAATCAATTTCCCTTTGTGTAACATTGGAATCTCCATTACGATGTGCTTCTTTAACCAATGAAGCCACACCTTCCCATGTTAACGTGCATCCAGAATGTTGACAATGTTCAATCCATACCGTCATCAAATCAAGATTGTTTGCAATATACAAATGTAGTGCATCCCACTCTCGACCAACTGTACAAAAAATAAATAGACGTCTTACAATCAATTTATTTTGAAGATTAAGAATTAATTAACTACAATAACATCTTATAATTACCTCTCACTTTCCTCAATCTACCTTTCCTCGTCAAGTACTCCCCTTCGAATTTGTTAATGGTGTTGGGATCCCAAATGCGATCCACGTGGATCTTTGCTGCAAACTTAGGAAGATATTCAGAAATGTACACCATAGTCTGGTATACCATATATCCCTCGACCATAGAACCCTCAGGATGTGCTCTTTGTCGAACCAAAGCCTTCAAAAAATTCAAGTGCCTCTCAACCATCCACATTGACCTAGTGTGTACAGGTCCACACAATTCAATCTCCTCAATTTGGTGTATGAGGTAGTGTTCTTGTGCATGGAAAAAAACTGGAGGTAGACACTTTTGCATTTCACACATTAAATGAGGAATTTTTCTCTTCCAATATTTTATATCGTCTTTATGGATTTCTTTACATGACAACCACCTACAAGGTATTCAAGACGCAAAAAAATATATTACATAAGAAGTAAAACAAATCGCAAATATAATAGCTATACAACAAACTAAACAAATATCACTACTTACCTTATGTATTTTCCAAGATCATATATGACTTTCTTGACATTATTGTCGAAGTCATCTGGCAGAGATAGAGGTAGAACGTACTGCGACAATTATAAAATTATCTTTTCATTTTTTTGTAACATAATGAAAAGTACACGTACGCTTAGTACTTAAATACATACTAAAAACACAAGAACATGAATTACCTTAATTAAGGTATGCCAATCATGCATTTTCATCCCTGGCCCAAATTCACTTTTCTTTGATATGAGATTGTTTATGTTCGCAGCAAATCCTTTGGGAAATCAAATTTTTCGTATGACTTCTTTTATAGCATTGCTTTGTTGGTCCGTTAATAACTAAGGAAGCTCACTTATATTAATCTGGTCTCCATGGCTATTTTATTGAATGACATTTATCATTGCATGATTGGAATCCTGAATGTCACTACATATTTTGACAATCTTTTCTTTGTTACACCTTCCATCCAATATTTTCCATAATATCTCTGTTATATTCTTTCCAATATGCATACTATCAAACAAGTGAACAATTTGTAACTGCTCGTAGTAGGGAAACCTACTAAATTGTCATGGATAACTTTTTATTCCCTTAGGAAGGTGGTCATTTATGCCTTCACGACCTTCATGATCATCAATCACATCATCAGTAAACAAAACAAAATAGAAAAGATGTTTTATGGCAAACCAATAGATGGAATGGCATTACCTTGACGATTAATTCTATTATATTCCAATTTCCACAGGTGAGGTGTCATTCTTCATGGCTTTGATGTATTCTCTTCTTTCCCATTGAAAAGATGTTTTTCAATATATCGATACTTTGATTTTTGTGGAGAAAGTGCCTATACTCATCAAACACCTACTTTCCTAAACTTTTTGAATGACGAGATTTCATCTTTGGACCACAAACAGGACATGCAAAATTTCCCTTTGTTTGAAGACCTAGAAGATAATGTATAATTGGATTAAATATGATAATTTTTTGAATTATAATGTTCATGCACAACTTAAACACTATAACATACCACAAAAATTTGTTAGCCCTGGTGCATCGTGTATTGTCCATAGAAGCATCGCATGGAATTGAAATTGTCTTTGTCCTATTGGTCTAGAGATGTCATACAGAGTGACACCATTCCATAACTCCAACAACTCGCCGATAAGAGGCTCGATATATACATTCATATCTTTAACTTGGTACTTACCTAATCGAATGAACAAAAACATTACATAATTATTATGACCATTTTACTGCAATATTTATAATTAAATTTAGATGACTATATTTAAATGATAAAATACCTGGAACAATCATTGCCAACATTATGTGCTCCCTCTTTATTGACAGCCATGGAGGAATGTTATTGTTGATAACAAAAACAAGCCACACTGAGTAAACAGATCTCATCTCTCCAAATGGATTGACACTGTCTGCTGCCAATGAAAGCCTGAGATTACGAGGTTCTTCTTTAAAGTGTGGCCACTTTTTCTCTATGTCCATAAATGTTTAACCATCCGCAAGCATTCGAATAATGTCACCTCGACTTCTATTGCATGCATGGTAATCCATAAATTGTGCCAAGCTAGTGCACTTGAATAATCGTTGCATACATGGAATAATGGGAATATAGAGAAGAACCTTGCGAGGAACCCTTTTTGTTATTTGATTTGTTCGATATCTACTGATATGACATTCAGGGCATTCAGTTCAAAATTCATTTTGTTTGTGATATATAATATGATCATTGGGACAAGCATCTATTGCTTGATACTCCATTCCAATATCTTTCATAATGACAGATAATTCTCGGTATGAGCGAGGTAGAATATTTGATGGTGGTAACAAAAACTCACCTATCAATCTACAACAACAAAATATAATTTGTTATAATAAAGAATATTAATGGTACAACATGATTCACAGTTTATTATGACATATATGACATACCTTAACATATGTGACATTGTTATGTTGGACAAACCATTCATAACCTTCAAGTTCACCAACAACAATACAGCGGAGAGAAGAGTTACCTGCGAGCCTTCATAAAGGGCCTCAAATGCCTTCTCAAGTAGAGGGACATCATGAACAACATCAAGGTCATCTTCATCATCATGATCAGTTGCGCGAATAATAAATGAGTCATCGACCAATGTATTTGTACCATCATCTTCAATTGTGTTTTCTGGCTCATGATCATCATATTCCATGGGATCATTATCTTCAGCTTCGATATTCACACCTCCATGTTTGTCCACTTCAAAAACCATATTCTCAGGGTTGTGTTGATCCATACCATGTGCTCTAGGGTGCTCGACCTATATAAAATTGATATACATAAATAAACCGTGGTCATGATCTCATCATCATGTGATTTATTATGTATATAAATTGTCAAAATGATATAATGAAAAACTTACCAATGGATGATAGTCATGTCCACCTTCAATGTGACCATGTAGCCTACAATGTTTCTTCACTATTTTGATTAGAAGTCTTCTAGTCTTTAACCCCTTACAAATTTTTCACGGACAATAACATTTTCCATCACCTTTTCTTTTCAAGTTAGACCACAATCTAGCTATTGTTTCCTTATTTTGTTGTTCGTTGATATTGTCTGACATGGTCTTTCTTCACAAGCAAGAAAATAGAAATTATTGTCTGACATGGTCTTTCCCTCAGGAGCTGGCAGATCCTACTTCCATACTTTAATTATATTTTCTCAAAGGACAATCCTAAAAATCCATGCATTGCAAACAACTTTTTACACCTTTGTTGGTTGTGGTGGCGTCACGGAGAGTTTACATCAATAAATGAAGAACATGCCAATGCTTTTAATGCAGCAATAGAAGTCTGTCTCTTATTCAATATCTCTATTGAAACCCCCATGATCTTTTGTTGGAGTAGAATTTGTTATATTCTAGAAAGGGTCTTGTCCTTTGTTGATGGGATATTCATCTACCTCAAGAAATAATTGTTCTTATCTCCAACAAGAAGTGGAACTAAATGAAGATCTAGCACCATGAAATTAATCCTTAAAAGGATTACTATAGTTAGTTTTGGTAGATAATGATCTGGGTAAGATACTAATGTGGCTTTATGAAACATTATGTACTAGCTTAGCATACTCTAACAACTTTTGTATGACATGCTACATCCAATTAAGTCTCCATCGGTATCTCTATTGTGTTTATGGATTGGGATTCAATGTACTCTTTTTATACACAGATTTTACTTTCAACTGAGGAGGTTTGTATGTACTTACTTGTCTTTCGATTGTATCCCTATTTCAAGAATTTCTTCTATCAAGAAATCATTTGTTGTAAGTTGTACAAGTGGAAGCTTGAACATGCCTTCCATGCTAGCCTTGTTGATACGCTCAACACCATCTTGTGCAACAAATCTTTAGAACTCCATTTTTTCGAATTGAAGAGTGAGTAGTAGGGACAATCTAGAACACTTACAAAGGTTTTGCAAGAGAGATAAATAGACCTAAATATTATGGCTTAATAATGATGAATAGGTAAACAGATAAGAAACTCTCAATATCAAAATGACTTTCTCAATTGTCTTTACTAGAAATGGATAGATCTGCTAATAATGGCTTTATGACTGTATGTCAACTTTAGACTCAATCCAAGAAGAGCTATAACTAATATGCGATATCTAGATTTATGATCTCTATAATATAACAATCCCATAATTATGTTTCCACGCATCTATACCACAACACAAACATCATGCTAGTGTTTAGCCATAGCAATTGATATCCTAATTATAGAATGTGAAATATGCACATAACTATGAATAAAGATTAAGAAAAACAAAGAAAGATGCTTATTGCAAACATAAATGACTAATGGACAAGAATTGAATTCATTGTAGATAGTTTTGAATATCAAATTCACTTATTTGTGTGCATTTAGTAACTCATGTTCTTGTGGCCAACCATTTATCTCTTTCATAAATTAAACACTTATTAATAACATTAAATGGTTGAGTAATTATGTTTTAGTTGAAATTGAAAATAAAATATTTTATTTCAGGACAGCTCACACTATTCCCTATCATATTTTAGACTCTCGGTTTTGTTAGTAGTGGTTTGATGTCTTTGGAGATGATCATTGCATTTCTTTAGTTACGTTTGCTAGCCTTCTCCTAGCCTATGCCAAAATGGGAGCTTTGGAACAGGGTATGGACATCCATCAAAGCATAAAAGATAGAGGAATTTTGTCAGATGTAGTTGCAACTACACAAAATGGATTTGTTGAGAAGGCTTTAGAAACTTTCAAGCAAATGCAATCGGCAGGTGTAAAGCCAAATTCCAAGACCATTGCTACTATCCTCCCTACCTGTGCCAAAATGGGAGATTTGAAACAGGGTATGGACATTCATGGAAGCATAAAGGATAGATAAATTTTGTCAGATGTTGTAGTTGTAACTGCCTTGGTAGACATGTATGCAAAATGTGGAAGCATAGACAAGGCACGTGAACTATTTGATAGAATGCCTGAAAGAAATGTTGTCTCGTGGACTGCAACGTTTGCTGGATATGCACAAAATGGATTTATCGAAAAGGCTTTAGACACTTTCAAGCAAATGAAATTGGAAGGCATAAAGCCAAATTCCACAACCTTTGCCAGCATCCTCCCTGCCTGTGCAAAACTGGGAGCTTTGGAACAGGGTATGGACATCCATCAAAGCATAACGGATAGAGGAATTTTGTTAGGTGTTGTACTTGTAAATGCCCTGCTTGACATGAATGCAAAATGTGGAAACATGGACAAGGCTTGTGAATTGTTTGATACAATGCCGCAAAGAGATGTGATCTCATGTGAACAATCAACACGTGCGTATATGGGAGGAAGGGATTTTTGATACAAAATTGAACACTCACTCCTCAATCATAGTTCTATGGTTTTACGAGATTAAACTAGGATAATTAACCACCACATGTTTATTTTTTGCAACATGAAATTAAAAACTAGGGCAATTTGAATCTACCTCCTACGTGGGATTGCCTTCGACGCGGGTTTGATGTTCTTGGGGATTGAAGTCGCCATAGACGCCTACGGGGGATTGCAATTCACAAATGAATTCCCCGCCTCTTTTTTTATTTTGTAATGGCCACTGTCATCGGAATTACGATGAACTCGAGCACTTTTTTGAAAAAAAGAAAATTCTCATTGGTAATGCCTTCTTCGTCGAAACCAAATGGGTAATTTCCGTCGGAATTACGACGAATGCAGGCATTTTTTCAAAAAAAAATCAAATATTGCCACAATATTCCTTCTCCGTCGGAAACCTCAGTAAAAAATCTAGTCCAAATGTATTAGTGCCCATACCTACCCGGTACTAGTACTTGCAATGTCCTGCACCAAAGAACCACACGTGCATATAGACCAATATATATATATATATATATATATATATATACAGACATGACACACACACCGATGAAGGAGAATCGTGACGTTCCCTATCTCACCGGAGTGAGTGAAGGAAAATCATCCCCTCGCATCCCAATACACTTGCAAGCACGCAACATATAAATAACGCATCGCAATATAAGGGAAAAGTGTCAGTCCATGATAAAAATCCATACAATAACATTATTCATAAGCACTAAGATACTGCATAAAATCATACACCATAAATCTAGATAAAGCATGAAATACATCACATAATATCTAAATCAATATACAATAATGTTCCACAAAACAGTCACTGAAGTAACTCAAACGTACAAAAGAGGTTGATCGAGGAGGGGTACTACATCCTCCCCCCCAAGCCTAGGCTTACTCCTGGAAGCCTAAAACAGATAAGAATAAAGCTCTCTCATCTTCGCTGCATCTTCCCAAGTCGCAGAGGAATCATCATTGGGGTCCCATAGGACCCTTACCTGCTCGATGGTATGACCCCTGAGGGTCAAATCCTGATGCTGAAGGATGCACATGGGCTCCATGGAAAGCTTCTCATCCTCAACCTGCAAAGCATTCCAATCAAGAACATGGGTCACATCATAATGATAAGGATGAAGAACAGAAACATGAAAGACATCATGGATGTGGGATAGACTCGACGACAAGGCAAGACGGTAGGCAACAAGTCCTATCCTCTCAAGGATCTCAAAAGGGCCTACAAAACGAGGTGCCAACTTAGAACCCTTTGCATAATGGATTGGGCTCTTCCACAAATGCACTCTCAAGAACACACGGTCACCAACCGAAAACTAGCGATCGACTCTATGAGCATCGACATACTTCTTTTGCCTATCTTGGGAAGCAAGAAAATGCCCACAAATCTGCTCAACCTGCTGCTCCTTCTCACGAAGCAATTCCGGGCCTAAACACACCCTATCCTCCAACTGATCCCAACTCAAAGGAGTACAACAAGGATGACCATACAATGCCTGGAAGGGCGACATGCCTATAGAGCTGTGATATCTGTTATTATAAGAAAACTCCACAAGGAAAAGATATTCCTCCCAACACGACTGCTGATCCATAACATACATGCGAAGCATGTCCTCCATGACCTGATTCACACACTCAGTCTGACCATCGGTCTCTGGGTGATAAGATGAACTGAAGTTCATCTGGGTCCCCAAAGCATGCTGAAGTGAGGTCCACAAGGCCGATGGAAAGACATGGTCTCTATCAGAAATGATCCACCTTGGGATCCCATGTAACCTCACCACATCTTCCAAGAAGCTCGTGCCACCACTACTGGAGTGTAAGAAGATCGAATAGGAACAAAATGAGCAACTTTGGTCAATCTATCAAGAATGACCATGATGGCATCATGACGTCGCAAAGAAACATGCAACCCTACTATGAAATCCATGGAAATGATATCCCATTTCCAATCCGGTATCAAATTTGGCTATAAAAGACCTGTAGGGTGCTGATGCTCCGCCTTCACCTGCTGACATTCCAAGCACTTGGACATAAAATCAGCAATGTCATGTTTCATACCAGCCCAATGATAAATCTGTCTAAGATTTGCGTGCATCTTCTTGACACCAGGGTGTGCCGAATAAGGTGCACGATGGGCCTCAGTCATGATCAAAATGCGAAGACCCTCCAAAGGAGGTACATAGATCTGTCCAAGATGCCTAAGAAGACCATCCAACTCAAGAGTATATCCAGAATATCTACCCTCCAATGGTCTTCCAGAATCCGCCATAGCTCTAACATCCTGATACCAAGTGTCTTGAGGAAGAACTCCAAGAATTCTCTCACTCAAGTCCACACCAAGGGACAATGCTGCAACCTCATGACGCCTATGGCTCAAAGCATCTGCCACTACATTCTCTTTCCCTTGAATATAATGAACCTCAAAATCATACTCATAGAGGAATTCCATCCATCTTTGCTATCGAGCATTCAAGTTCGGCTATGTGAAAATATACTGCAAACTGTGGTGATCACTATGTAGCTCAAACCGATGCCCCAACAGGAAATGTCTCCAACAAACCAACGCATGCACTATAGTTGCCAACTCCAAGTCATGAACTGGATAGTTCAACTCGTGATCCTTGAGTTTGCGAGAATCATAGGCAACCACACGTCCATCCTACATAAGCACCACACCTATACCTTCTAAAGAGGCATCTATGCATACCATGAAATCTCTGGATGGGTCAATAACTGCCAAAATCAGAGCACTAACAAGGAGTTCCTTCAAGGTACAAAAAGACAATTCGCACTGCTCTAAACAATCAAACTTCTTCCCTTTCCTCTGAAGAGAAGTAATCAGATGCCCTATCTGAGAAAAGCTCTAAACAAAGTGACGATAATATCTAGCCAAACCCATGAAACTTCAAACTTCAAAAACATTGGTCAACGATGGCCAATCAACAATGGCTTGGATCTTAGAAGGATCCATGGATACACCTTCTCCTGAAACTATATGACCAAGATAGCTCACCTCTGACTGGAAGAAATCACACTTTTCCAAATTCGCAAAAAACTAATTCTCCCTCAAGCACTGCAATACCTGATGCAAGTGACCCTCATTCTCTTCCATGGATCTAGAATAAATCAATATGTCATCCAAGAACACAAGAACAAAGTGGTCAAGGTATATGCAAAAAACCCCATTCATAAGACTCATGAACACTGAAGGTGCGTTCGTCAACCCAAATGGCATCACTGTGAACTCATAGTGACCATAATGAGTACGAAATGTCATCTTATGAATGTGTGCATCATGCATGCGCACCTGATGATACCTAGACTTTAGGTCTATCTTAGAGAACACCTTGGCTCCCTTCACTTGATCAAAGAGCTCATCAATCTGAGGCAATGGATATCGGTTCCAGATGGTTACCTTATTCAACTCTCGATAATCAATGCATAATCGAATAGAACATCCTTCTTCTTGATGAAGATAACTGGCGCACCCCAAGGAGAAACACTAGGATGAATGAATCCCTTGGCCAACAACTCCTCAACTTGCAACTTCAAATCACTCAACTCCTGAGTAGTCATCTGATATGGTGCTCTCAAAATAGGTTCCGCGCCAGGAACCAAGTCAATGCGAAAATCTGTCTCATTTTGGAGGCATATCGGGAATATCCAAAGGAAACACATCTGCATACTCTCAAAGAATAGGGTGACCATCAAGAGCGATTTATCGACTCTCTCCCTCATCCACATCCTCAAGAGGAACTACAAAAAGCTGACACTCTTCATGCATGCACCGCCTAAGTTGCATAGCGGAAATCATATGTAAGGATATCGATTTCTGAACTCCAACAATCTCCACTCTCCTGCCTTGGTCATCTACACACTCAACTGTCTTCTGACAACAATCTACATGAGTGATGTGAGATGATAACCAATCCATCCCCAATACAACTCCATAGGACCCCAAAGGAATGACTCAAAGGTCAACTAAAGTGACAAAGGGCCCTAGGTCCAACTCACAACTGGGAACGAAGGCATCGACAAACACTCGCACACCAGTAGCCAACTCTACTTGCCACCTATCTGTCTTCCTAGCAGACACGAGACCACACTGCTCCATAATGGATGAAGAAACAAAAGAATTTGAAGCACCAGAATCAAAAAGTACAGAGATAGGGGTACCACGCAACACACCTATGGTCTCAATCACAGTACTCTGATGCTCTGCCTAGCGGTCATCCACCGCTAAAAAAACTCTATGGGATCTACCTGCATCCCCCACTATTGGCTCTGATGCGGCTAACCTCTGATTGACCAACTAATGCGAACATCAAGGACATAGAGCGACCTTGTGGCCAAATTGACCACAAGTGAAGCAAGCTCCACTACCAGGTCCTCTACTTCCAGACAGTCCACTAGACTGCTGAAAGCTCTCTCCACTAGGGGCCTGAGATGCTCCCTGAGAAGACTACCCTGAAAAGGTCTACCTACCCCTCGGCCATCTCTTGCTCTTCCGGGACTGAGAGATGCCACCCTGCTGGCCCTGAGACTGCTTTGGTCTCGGTGGCTGCTACTGTCCACTCTTGGCGGGTGCCTGAGGACCCCTAAAAGGTGCAACAGTCTGGGACTAATTCCCTCTACCTCTAGACCCACTAAAAGGATCACTCCCAATCTAAACTCCAAACTGGCCTCCATGAGCATGGCTAAGGTTCTGCTCTACCAACCTGGCTTTCGCCATGGCTACCTCTACTAAAGTAGGCTAAAAAACTGTCACTCCTCCATTGATGCGGTCATTAAGACACCTCAAGAAGTGCTACACAAGCATAGCCTTGTCATTGCCGATCCAGGAATACTGTTTGAGCTCATAGAACTTGTGCTCAAACTGATCCACTGATAACCCAAACTAGCCCAGAGCATAAAACTCATCTTCTCGCGACTGCCTCCATTGGGGTGAGAGGAATCGTGCTCTGAACCTCTCCAAAAATATTTCCCAAGATGTAGTGTTAATGCTCACACCAATCCTCTCCTCCTCTAATCTCCACCAGATAGATGTGAAGCTCTCGAGATGCATGATCACGCACCTTTCCTTGGTGTTTCTACTATAAGGATACATAGCAAAACACCGGTCTAAACCGATAAGCCAGGTCTCTACCTCGAGACCAGTACCTTTTCCATCAAAGAAGGGAGGATTGGACCTCATCAAGTCCCTCATGTGCCCTAAGATAGCTGGATCTAGGTCCACTGGGAGCTCTCTCCTTCTAGGAGATTTCTCTCTCTCTCTGGAATCTGCAGAAGTGATTCCTCTACTTGGCCATGGATGGGCTGATCCACCATGGGTCTGGGACCTAGTCTAGCTAGCACCGCATGAAACATCTGACGCAGCTCCTCCCTTTTGGGAACCTGCTCTACTGAATGTGTTTCCTCTTGATGAACCGACTGATCTCTAGATCCACACTCGCATGAGTGGGTGGTGGCGAAGGACTATGGCGGTCGGAACCTCGATGCCTTCCTCCTCCTCTGCCTCTGCTACGGCTAGCAACACGACCACCTCCCTTGGCTTTCCTAGCCATGACCTAACACTACACATGAGAAAAAAGTTTAGATCAAAGGAAAAGAAAGACATAAGGAAGTCACACCACAACACCTACACAAAAAGGTCAAGGCAAATGGGCTCACTACAAACCTAGAGTACCCAGTGTTGAAACATGGGCTTTGATACCAGCTACAATGCCTCGCTAGGAACCTCGAAGGAAAACCCACAACAAGGGTGAATTTTTTTTTTTTACTAGTATAAACATCATACGTGCATTTACACAACATGCACAATAACACAAGCGAAAGACTTACACCAGAATTCCTTAAGGGTTACCAACGAAGAATTAACTTCAAGAATAAATTCTACAAAATCATAAATCCACGTATGCATCATTAACTCAATTATCACAAGAAGCCGTAAGCAAACAAAGATTCATCATAGAAAGATTGAAAGGATACAACATAATTTCCACTTCAATAAGCATTTACTAACATCATCAAGGAAACTGATAAAACATCCAAACATAGGATTACATTGCTCTTCCAATACATAGCTTCTCAATAAATGTATGAGGATAGATCACATCTAGTTACAAGTTTACATAAGATCAATATTACAATGATACAATGACCACATAGGTCTACAAATACCAATAATCTTCAAAACATGAGATGAAGCATGAGCCACAAACCATAGGAACACCTGTGAAGCCAATCCTCGCATGAAGGTACAAATCCGAACATCTGATGGGAAGTGGCACTACCACCTGACCATATAATTCCCAAATGGAATCACCCCACCATGCTAGGAGATAGCCGAGGACCCTCAAACAAGCATAAGCATTACATGGTCGACAAAACAATATGACTCCATGACAACACAAAAGACTCCACAAGAATCTAGGTGACTCAACTTCACGAATGCAAGTGAACTGACATCACAAAACACAAGTGAACCAAATGAGAGAGTGTCATTGCATAGCTTAAGATGGATACCATGGTACAACCTCCATAGGTCCCACCTCACTGTCCTGGTAACCTTTCCCAACCTCCGGATCCAACTAAGTCTTATGCAGACCCTACCAACATTTCATGAAGACAAGGTGGTTGGTCTACCAATCTAGGCCTTCTTGCCATATTATGAGCCTTGTTCTAGCACTCACCTATGCACAAGGTACAATTATCTTTATTAATGTTATGATACTACCCACCTAATCAATTCATTAGATTACCAGTTATTATCTGACTTCCGCTGGGTCGTAATACCTACCACTTTGGGTGCAACCCCCAAGCAAAAGCCACTTTCTCAAAGGACACTACACAAGCATGGTCACTCCCCAAGGACCCTATGGCAAAGAAGACAACCATAAAACCACTATCAAAAAAAAGTGGTCAAACAAGGACATACTGACTCTTGACTAACCATAAGGCAAAGACACTACATGGTTAAGACAACAGAGCCAACATATATCTCTTGGTTAAAGGTACCAATTACACCACCACAGGATGACTGAACCACATACCAAAATATCACAATAAACACTTGCAAGGATAGCTAAATACATCAAGTCCACACTCAGACAATCTTTGAGAATATCAACATCATAAGCACTTGCAACATCATTGATTGAAAAAAATGAAATAAAACACTCTTGCAGCAATCACATTATTCAATTCTCAAATCAATGTTCCATCAGAAATGAAATCCACATTATACATTCAACCGGTTATAACATGAATTCCAACAGGCATTTAAATCATTTTCAGAATATATCCAAAATTACCAATTTGAATCTCTAATTCATGCCTTAATTATCATTAATAAATTTATTCACCACATAATAAAAATTATAGGAAAATCACATTACATCACGCAATACCACTTTAAACATTCCATTATAAAATTTAAGTTCTTAGCACTAACCAGTTTGGAGACCAGTGAGGGCTCAAAGCTAAGCGAGGGTCAAACCAACCACAGTTGTGCTGCTGTTGGGGGCAATAGAAACTACCTACCGGTAGTGCTGCTACCACTAGTAACAACCCTACCGATCAGTGGCTGCCGCTACCAACCCGTAGCACTGCTACCAACCGGTAGCGGTACTGCCGACCGATAGTTCTGCTACCTGCGGGTAGCAAACACTACTGACCCACGTGATGAGGCAAGCCCATCACGGGAGCGGTAAAGTCCACAAGAGAGGCACAAGAAAAATGCCTCCAAGCATTCTAAAACCAAAAAGACACAAAATCAATAACTAGAAGCAACATTCCATTTCCAGAATTATTTCATGGGCACACACATACAGTGCCAATTTCCAAAATCTCAAGGAGAAGTTACCAGCAAGGTAAATGGTGAAATAAACATACTGGAAAGAATGATTGGGAAATTCTTGACAGTAAGAAGCAAGGATGCAACTAGCAAAGCTAAACTAAAATTCTTTCTTTCAAAAGAAAAGGTAAATCAAGACGTTGTTTGCTATGAACAAATAACACACAACAAGAAGAAATGAACAATTCCTTTCCTGAATGCAACCATATGCTAATAGCATAAAAAAATTAACTATATCAGGCAATCTTTCTCCCATTTCAACATTTCAAGAAGAATCTATAGGCAGATTGCATAAATTTCCACACACAAGAAGCAAACTGAAAATTTCAAAAACAAATTCAAAACAAGAAGGAAACCTCCAACCTTGAAGCAATTAGTAAGTAAAGAGATGAAGCAAATCCAGTCTTGCAACCAGGTTGAATATCCAGCTCCTCCAGAAAGTTTTTCAAAATTTTCTCTCCAAAATCCTCTTCTTCTCCTATCGTCAATGCCCAGAATGGATGCCCAAAACTATCTTTTAACCCAAGCTTCTAAGTTAAATTTCTCATCCCATCAATTTTAAATATTTTAAAACTAAAAGGCAATCAGATTTATTTCTTTCCCCAAAAATAATAATTCTTTCCAATGATTAAATTAAAAAAAAGCCAAAATGGAAAAATAAAAAGGGAAGCTTTTATTTATTTCTTTTTCCATAAATACTTCCTTCAACATAAGCATTTAACCTTTTTAAATGGCTAGGCAGTCTATTTATTTCACAAAAATAATAATTCTTTGCAACTATACACAATAAATTAAGTCATTTAACCATTTAATGTAGCAATCATTAATTTAAATAAATCAATAATCATAGAGCATAATAATTAAATGACTACGCCAACACAAGTTAGAATCATCTATTTAAATTAAATAACCATTTAAATAAATGGAAACACGTAAAAACCAAGAAAGTTCAAATGATGACTCTCAAATCACCAAACCAAGGCACCATGACTCACATAACAGCCAGATGGGGAAACACAACTGACTGACAACACTCACACGAGTGTAACTGCGGTCAAGCTAGGGTACAACAACTATCTCCTCCACTCCCATCGGATATATAAGGCATGCTCAAAACCTATGAAACCAGGTGGAGTCAATACCCCATACCTACCCGATACTAGTACCTACAATGTCCTGCACCAAAGAACCACATGTGCATATATATATATATATATATATATATATATATATATATATATATATATATATATATATATATATATATATATATATATACATATATATATATATATGTATGTATATATATATATATGTATATATATGTATATGTGTATATATATGTATATGTGTATATATATATACATACATACATATATATATATATATATACATACAGAGATGACACGCATACCGATGAAGGAGAATCGTGATGTTCCCTGTCTCACCAGAGTGAGTGAAGGGAAATCATCCCCTCACATCCTAATACATTTGCAAACATGCAACATATAAATAACGCATCACAATATAAGGGAAAAGTGTCAGTCCATGATAAAAATCTATACAATAACATTATTCATAAGCACTGAGATACTGAATAAAATCATACACCATAAATCCAAATAAAGCATGAAATACATCGCATAATATATGAATCAATATACAATAATGTTCCACAAAACAATCACTAAAGTAACTCAAACATACAAAAGAGGCTGATCAAGGAGGGTTACTACATGGTTTATAGGGACTCGAATTCATTGTTTAAATTTTCCAAGTCCTCATCCTCTAAAACCTTGTTTTGATATACTATGTTAAACCCACTCCTATAGGAATCCTTTAATTGAGAAGGTGGGGGAACGTTATAATAAATTTCTTTGAAGTTTGAACTGTAAGGAGGTTTAGAAGGAATGAAAGGATTGGTAGATGAAGAAGGAATATCTTGCGGGGGAAGACTTTCCTTTCTTTCATCGCACATATCCTCTTTAGTAGATTGGGAAAAAAAATCCTTATCATCTAAGGCCTCTTCTTTTCTTAACATTATGTGGGAAGAGAGATCATGAATGAAATGCATAACATCATCTTCTCTACAAATGTTTTGATGTTTAAGATAAGTTGTAGGAGAATAAGGAGGATCTAGAGAGATGGAAACACCAATATTTTGATCTTGCCCTCCTTGTGCTAGGGTATGTGTATGAGAAGAAGATGGGGTCATGTTGCTCTTCAATGATTTCTCTCCATTAGAGAGATCATTGATAGGAGTATTATCTCTTTCTTCATTCACATTTGATACCCTAGGAGAGGTAAAAGTATGAAGTTTTTCATTAACATCTCTAGGATTGGGATCTACAAAATCTTTTGGGTGATCTACATATGAATTACGTTTTCCCAAAAACATCACCATAACACAACATACATGATAAATGAAAGCTTCGAGATCTAATTGATGAAAAGGAAGCAACTTGGAAACCCTAAAAATGCAATATGTCCAAGTGCTATGAATGAAAAGAAGTAGCATGAAGTGAAAGAATCTATTATCCGACACATGATTATAATAAATGTATGTAAGAAGCAATGTAATCATATGCAAAAGAAAATAAATCAAATCCATTAATTGCCATGATGAATATGGAAATAAATTAAGATTTTATAAATAAAACCTCTTAATTTATGAAATTTGATGAGATTCACAAATTTGATTTTAATTTTTTTGACATTTAAATTTTGAAAAAATTAGAAATAAGAATTTAAATTTTGAATTTGAAAATTGAAATCTGTAATTTGGAATTTGCAAAATAATTGAATGATGCCAAATTTTACAAAAATGATTATCCAATTAAATAAGAAAATTGATTTGTGATGTTTTTGAATTTTTGTTTTTTGAAAAAGTAGGCAACCTCCTAGGAAATTTAAATTTAGAATTGGGGCTTTGAAAATAATCTCTTAATTTAAATTTAAAATTACCCACTAGAAGATTTGAATTTAAAATTAGGGCCTTGTAAAAAGAACCTCTTAATTTTAAAATTACATTTAAAATTAGATCTAGGATTGAAATTTGGAAATTGAAAAAAAAATGGGAAATGCACAAAGTTAATTTAAATTTAAAAATTAGGGGTTTTTAAATTAACCACTTAATTTTGAAATTTAAATTTGATCCAAGATTGTAAATTTGAAGCCACTCTAAAATGATAAATTCAAATTTTAAACAACTCACAAGCTCAATTTTGTAATTTTTTTTTTAAATTAGGGTTTTTGAAATTAACCGCTTAATTTTAAAACTTGAATTTGAAAATTGACTTGCAAGTGAAAATTTGAATTTTGAAATTGAAAAAGTACTCAGATCTAAAACAATTAATCCAAATTGTGCAATTCACAAGCTCAATTTTGAAATTAAAAATTAGCGTTTTAGTGAAGTTAACCTCTAAATATTTTAAAATTTGTAAGGAAATTGAACTTGTAAATGAATTTGAATTTCAAATTGCATACATTCATGTCTGAAAATAAAAATCAGAATTAAATGTGCAAGGCGTCGGGCTCACCAAAATGTAAAGGGTAAAAGTTTGATTTGGCAATTTGCAACATAGAAGGGAGAAATCACCAAATCAATTTTTACTTGGGACCTTCACATTCAAAAGAGGGTTAGAATCCACTAGATTCGGTCACAAATCGGATAAGGATTGAATACTAAGTGGATTGGATTGATTTGGGTTTCCTCTTTTATAAGTTGAAATGCTGAAATAGGTAAAGTGATGAAAAATGAAGGAAAATATGCGAAAAAAGTGAGTTGCAGATGCAGGATTGAGTAGGGCACCTGGAATTGAGAAAAATAAACCAAATCAGATCTAACCCTCAAAAAAGATCTTAAAAAGTCAGGACCATCACATGGCACCACGGTCCTACGAACTTTCCACACACCAAAAAAGATTGATTTGTCTTTGTGAATGAAGCTTATTATGAAGAATACAATTCCATACATGTTTCCTACACACAAAAATAAGGGAAAAAAGGTTGGGAATAGGGGTTTGCCTAAGTCGAACCATGATTTGGAATCAACCTTGAATAAATTATTGCAAATACTTGAAATAAATGATGGAGAGGTATACCTCATATTTGCAATGACTGATAATGATGCTTGCTTCTTGAATATAATAACATATGCTGTATGAAACGACATGAACATGACAAAACCCTAACACACACACACATGCTTGAAAATGATTGATGGAATGTTGCTCCACAATGGATAAATGAAGAATATACAACCTTGAAGACCTCTAGAAATGCTTTATGATGAATACTTCAATGCTTGATTGCTTGATTGCTTGAATGTAGTGCTCCTAAATTTTCCATCTATCCAAAATGAGAGGGGAAGACCTCCTTATATACTTGCTCGTCATCAATTATGCTACTTTTTTGACATAGGCCAACATGGAAGAAGGTTTCTCACTCATTTTCAAGATAGGGCAGGGGGTTTGAGTTGGGCCCCAAATAGGGAGCACCATGGTGTAGCGTCATGGTCCTAGTGAGGACCAAGGCACCATGCCCTGGTCCTACCCCATATTTGGGCCAAGATTGATGTGCAATGCAAGGTATATTGTGATAATATGATATTTATTGCATGGTACAAGCACAAATGGGTCCTGATCAAGCATGAGGATGAGGACACTAAGGTGAGGGCCCCCAAATGCGGTCAAAATTGTAGAGTGAAATTTTAGGATGTTACAAGGTAAAATAGTATGAAGGCATTTTTTTTAAAAAGTTAAGAAGCATCCATCGTTGTATGACAATCATTATATTGCATGAGACTGAAAGCTTTGTGCTTGACATATAGATGCAATATCCCGTTTTTAGTGAATAAACGTGTTTGTTTTGTTTAAGTGATGATGGTAGTTCTGACAATAAGGATAGAATGGAAAAGGATGAAAGTATAGACAAATAGAAATGGATAGCTCAATAGGTGGTTGTGACTAAGGTTTTGTGCAAATAAATTGAAATAGTATAGAGGTTATTTTTATAAATTTTTGAGAAGCGTCGATCGTAGCATAGTAACTATAGTATTGTATGGCACCTCAATTTTTCTATAGCTTAGGAGTTTATTGGGTTGTTTATTATAATACATGAAGTATTAGCAAGAAAAGTCAAAAGATTTGTGCTTACTGGATAGATGCATATCTTTCAAAGAAAGATAGTCACTTAGAAGATAGAGGTTGTTTGAAAGAGTATTATAGTTTTTTGTGTTTTATTAATTAATAGTCTTACAGTGAAAAAATTGGAAGGCAATTAAATTATGGATGGTTTACTAATTAAATATATGAAAGAGCACTTATCGTATTGGTAGTTATGATCATAGATAGTAAAAAGAATTAAGATTTGATTAGGCAAAGTACTAATAAAGTAAATTTTAATTTCATTTAATTTAAAAATTAGATTTCAAATTATGACAAGAAGTAATAATAGTAGATTTCATTTACATGCAATATGAATATAATATTTGAAATTATGATTTAGCTAGTGGATTGATGCATTTGTTTGAATTGACAATAGTCACTCTAATCATAGTCGATGTTTGAAATTTTCTTTAATTTTTTATTTAAAAATTAAAACATGTTTGTTTTTTGAATGAAAACATGTTTGTTCTGGTTGATTGTTTGGAAGTGTAATTTAGTTTTATTTTTTAATGAATTATCCATATAGTAGATGAAAAAATATGCTTATTATGTTGAAATGATGATACAAATAAATATTAATAGTGCAAAGATTGATTATGCAGTAGATTTTATTAACATATTAGTTAGATTTATTAAAGAAAGGAAGAGGAAAAAAATAAATCACAATATTTTTTGTTATAAAATATGAGTATTTTACATAAATGTGTGATTTTTTTTAGAATTCTCATTAAAAAAAGTATGATCGAGTGTTGCATATAGATAAGAACATAGACAATAAATAACATATATTAATAGAAAATGACCAATATATCTAAATAAGAATATGTCTTAACATTCATGTTTTATAGTTTGAATAACCATAAAATTTATATGAAATTAAAGTAAGTTGTTCAATGAATAATCTATATAGTAGATGAGAAAATGTTCTTTTGATCTGTATTCAGATGTACCAAAGTTGACCAAGGGTCGGGTTCCTTCTACCAATTGTCAAGTTCATATGATTAATTCAATAATTATTTTGGTTTACAGTTTACGATTCTATGCGACTCCTATTAAGACATTTTATTTTTAGATTAATATATAATGTTTTGCCTAGAGAAACTGTGATTGATCAATTTTGAAGGTACAACCAAAAAATATTGGATTAGTCTCATAACTTCATTCTAACCTAGATTAATAAGTAAAAATAAAATTTTATATCTCCACACTCTTGACATATTTAGGGTTTTTATCTTAGTTATTTTTTACTATATAAAGTTGTACTCCACATGGATCCCTACACCATAAATTTCTCTCACATTCTGTTTCTAAAACTATTAATTGTACCTTATCAATTTATTCTATTTGCATGGCCATTTTTTGTAAGTAGGCTACTACTCATCTTCCTCTACATTGTACCTAGAGGATACTTTGTCTGAAAGTTACCCCCGTTTATGTGTTTGATCCATACAAATATTTCAATTTAAGTTTTTTAACTTAACGCCATACAAAATCAAATGGTGTGTAAAGAAAATCTTTATGTGTCATTCTGATTTTATGGTCATGGTTAAAAGTAAAATTGAAATTTCATTATTCTTGCATTAGAGAAAAATTATGTATCTATGAGAATAAATATTTATTTTCAGACGCTTCTTTGGTTTTTCCCTTTCAATTCTTTAATGTCCTAGATTTGGTATCTTCTTATGCAAAAGGATAGGGCACACTTTGGCAAGATGTTCATGATCATATTGGAAGAATAATGTTGTCTCAATATTTTGCAGATAGATAAGCACTAAATAAGAAATAACATAAAATATTAGAAAATCACCGATAGATCAAAATGAGAATATGTCTTAACATTCATGTTTAATATGTTGAATTAGCATAAAATTTATATGAAATTAAAGAAAGTTGAAAGATAAAAATTTATAATGGAAAAAGATAGATTTCAATAGAAAGGCTGGTATAGAAGCAACTCATAAAATATGGCATTATAATTAAAAATTTGTCTCTTGTACAGTGCAGAATCAAGTGAGAGATTGAAAGCGAGCCAAAAGAATAATAGGTTGAGTACCCGAGCACAAACAAATTGTGCCTTAAAATGAAAATCATTTAAAAATAATACTTAACATTAGAGATTGAAATCCAGCAAAAAGTAGAAAAACTTTAAATGCTTAATCTTGAGAAAAATTGTCTTACATTTTATTCTAGGCAACATAAGATAATAAACCATAAGTGAATAAAATCTAGGGGGTTGATTAATTTATTGATGTCAATATACCTTTTGAAGTGAAATATTGCTAGCAATTGTAGCATTTTGGAAGAGTTTTATAGTTTTTCAATTCATCTTGGAAATATTGTTTGGGAAATCAACAATGCTACATGGGTAAGTGCAAGATCATGAGGGGCCAAAAAGTGGCAATGGGGAAAAAATGCATTTTAAACTTTTCTCAACACGCCAAATTTCGCTTTGAAATTTTGTATGGGTCGACCAAAATTTGAATTTGGTTTGATAATACCAAACCAAAATGGATATCCGATATTAATAGATATCCATTTTGTGACATCATTATTGTGATGTCATATTTTTCCAAATCGGATATCCATTTATATCAGATTATCTGTTTTGAAAACCAAAATGAATAGCCATTTTGCTCAACATAAAAAAACATACTTTATTAAAATGGGCATGTAGCTTTTTCATTTCTTATTGAAATTTTGATCTTTTATAGGCGTTGGAAAGGTAATTCAGAGACCTATCAAATGGATAAGGTAATTTAATTATATTATAGACCAAAAATTAATTATAATAATTTGAAGTTAATCCTTCATTTTTAAAACTTTAAATACTCACAAATTTTGCATACAAAGTCTCTTTCTTTTCCTATCACCTCCTTTATTTATCACTTGTCTATCCATACTTATATAAATATATTTTATCTATCTCTTCCTTCTCTACTTATCTCACTCCTTTTCTCATCCCATCTAGATATTTCCCAAGTTATATCCATCTCTACATATATCTTCTTCTTTCTATTCCTATCTCTCCCTCTCCCACTCTATCCTTGTCACTCCTTATTTCTATATCTCTCTAATAATCTCTCTTCTCTCTATTTATCTCCCTATTCTACCTTATCTTGCCTATACCTATTTATTACTTGTCTCTCTCACCTCCTTTCTCTCCTTGTGTTGTCCCCTCTATCTCTATATCCCTATAGATATATCTTCATGTATATTTATATCTCATTATCTCTAAATATCACTTATTCACTCCATCTCTCCCTCCATTTCTTCTACTCTTTCTATCAATTTCTATCCATAACTATCTTTATTTCCATATTCAAATCTCTATCTCTTTCCCTATCAATCTCTCTTTCTATATGTCCCTCTATCCTTATATGTCTTCCTATTTACATGATTAATCTACCTCTTCCTCTCTTCCTCTATTGCCCTCTCTATGTATCTCTCCCTTTCTCTACCTTTATCTCTTTATTTATTTCATTTCTATATATCTCCAGCTCTCGACCTCCATCCTTCTCTATAGCTTTTATATATATATATATATATATATATATATATATATATATATATATATATATATATATATATATATATATATATATATATATATATATATATATATATATATATATATATATCTTTCTCTCCCCCTCTCTATCCATTGCTATCTATAATCTCCATTTCCTTCTTTATCACTCTCTAACACTATCTACATCTCACTATATATCTATCTCTTCTACCTCTCTTTATCCCCCTCCTCTCTCTTTATTTGTATCTCCCTCTATATCTCTATTTTAATCTACGTAGAGATATCTATCCCTATTGGTAATGGATCTTGATTATCTTTCTAATATATATATTTTCATGTTAGCTATATTTGGATCTTAGTTCTTGATGAGGTGTGTGGAGTATCTTTCCCCTATGAATCTTATTGCCAAGGAGGAAGCTGGGGAGTGAGGGAAATATGGCAGAGAGAGATAGAGCTACGAGAGGGGAAGATGGGGAGAGAAGTCGAGAGAGAGATAGGGAGAGACAAAGAGAAAAAGCGGGTAGGGGGAAGAGGGAAGTATCAAAAAAGGGAGATGAAAAGAGGGTTATTTTGTGTGGGAGAGAGAGAGAGAGAGAGAGAGAGAGAGAGAGAGATGGGGATAATTAGGGATTATGAGGAGAGGGGAGAGGGGCAACTGTCAACAAAGGGAGAGATAAAGAGAGGTTAGATAAAGAGAGGGCTATTGGGGGAGAGAGAGAATGAGAGAGAGATTTGGGGATAATTAGGGGGTAGGAGGAGAGGAGAGAGGAGAAAGTATCAACAAAGGGAGAGGAAAAGAGGGTTATTGAGTGGCAGAGAGAGAGATAGAGATAGAGAGACATAGAAGGGGGAGAGAGGGAGAGAGGGAGAGAGGGAGAGAGATAGAGAAACAGGGAGAGAGATAGAGAAAGAAGGAGAGAGAAATATATGGTTCCCTAAGGGGTCATATGGTGTTCTAAAACATGTGTGGACCCTTAGGATACCATATGGACATCATATGGTCCTAAGGGGTCATATGGTGTCGTGAGGGGTCATATGGTGTCCTAAGGGTTCATATGGTGTCTTTAGGGGTCAATGGGATGCTAAGGGGCCACACATGTGTTAGAAGGTCCCATATGATCCCTTAGGACACCATATAACCCCTTAGGACACCATATGATTCATTAGGACATCATCTTGTCCTAAGGGGTCATGTTGTGTACTTGGATATTAAAAGGGGTCATATGGTGTCCTGAGGGGTCATATGGTGTCCTAAGGGGTCATATGACACCGTTAGGGGTCATATGGGGTCCTAAGGGACCACACATGTGTTAGAACACCATATGACCCATTATGGCATCATATTGTCTTAAGGGGTCATATGGTGTTTTAAGGGGTCATATGGTGTTGTTAGGGGTCATATGGGGTCCTAAGAGGCCACACATTTGTTATAACACCATATGACCCCTTATAACACCATATGGACATCATATGGTGCTAAGGGGTCATATGGTGTCGTGAGGGGCCATATGGTATCCTAAGGGGTCATATAGTATCGCTAGGGGTCATATGGGGTCCTATGGGGCCATACATGTGTTAGAAGACCATATGACCCCTTAGGACACAATATGACCCCTTATCACACCATATGACCCATTAGGACATCATATTGTCCTAAGAGGTCATATGGTGTCATAAGGGGTCATGTCGTGTACGAGGATGTTAAAAGGGGTCATCTGGTGTCCTAAGGGGCCACACATGTGTTAGAACACCATATGACCACTTCGAACACCATATGACCCATTAGGACGGGCCTAAGGGGCCATGCATTTTTTATAACATCATATGACCCCTCAAGACACCATATGGACATCATATGGTCGTAAGGTGTCATATGGTGTCGTAAGGGGTCATATGGTGTCATAAGGGGTCATATTATGTCATTAGGGGTTATATGGGGTTCAAAGGGGCCACACATGTGTTACAAATTCATATGAACTGTAATGCCCCGCCAGGAAACCCCGAAGGGATAAGCCAAAACACAAGAAAAGAGTGCAATAATTTTTTTTTTTTAAATTACACCGCATTAAGATACAACAAGATATCAAAGATTCAGATTACATAGCGGAAGACATCAACTAACACCTAAAGAGTTTCCCAACGAGATTACTTAATTTCACAATTCACTTAACTCACACAATTAATCCAATGAGCTGATTATCTTAATAACGAGATAATTCTTAATCAGGATAATTTCTTTCAGAAGATGGAAATATAAATCACAAGCAAGGATTCATCCATTAAGATCTATTCATAATCTTCATTCAAGCTTTTCATTAAAATACAAGCCATACATCTAATATTCTAACACACTAGAATTTCATCATAAACATATGAGATCTTTTCATGCATACTTAATTTCCTTAACAACAACTGAATATATTCCATTACTCTAAGTTACATTCTTTCATATTCTAATTTATTGCATTTAAAAGACGATTGCATACATGCATCTACGATAAATCTCATCTAAACCACTTATGCATTTGATCAAAATGGCATTCAAGAAAGAACTGCATATAAACATTTGAAGTTAATTCCATCTTATCCACTTATACATTCTAACATAAGCTATTCATACATGATAAAGTTGAATAAGGGAAACATAAGAGAATATCATCACATAACACCATAATGATCTCGGAGTTCACCCCTAAAGGGCTACATCTCCGGGTCTGCTCAACTGCAAGACCCCTCTGATAATTAATAAAGTTAAGAATACAAGAGGTTACACCGTTTACAATCCTTCCATCAGGGTGAAATATAAACAATATACAAACGATCACATCGGTCAATTAATACATAAACGATCCCTGGAAAGAAAAGGATCCAGCTGAACATAGTCAAAGCTAATACAAAGGTCCAGGAGAGCATCCACAAAATTGAGTCATCAACACCCAAGGTCTAACATGAAACCAAGTACTTACAAGGGCATAGACAAAAGGATGACCCACAAATGTGCTCCTAACAGGACAAAACGACAACACACTAGCGAACGTAGGGACAAGTGTCATCACACAACATGGTATGGTTGCCGTGGTAGATCCTCATAGGTTCCAGCCCCATACACTAGGTTACCTTGGCAACCTAATCCAAGCCTCATGTGGACCCACACATCCTCTCGTGAAGACAAGGATGGTGGTTTGCCATTTAAGGCCTTCTCACAACATGTCGGGTCTATGTTAGCACTCGTCCCATGTGTGAGGCACATTTATCTTACTTAGAGATTACATCCTAATCTACTGATAGGTTATCACTTATTAGACTCACTTTCGATGGGTTACCCAACGACCACTTTGGGCGCGGCCCCCAATCGAAAGCCACTTTCCCATATGACACTAGACTATACTCAGACGAACTCAAAACCAGGGAATAGACATGGTCAGACAAACGGAGTTCAATAAGGAGGAAACAACCATATGGTCAAACACGACTCAAAAGAGGTACACTACTGACGGTACTCTAACCAGAGACCTGACCAACTATGGTCCACCATGAATCATCATTCGACACCCACACCAAGGATATGACCAAATACGACACTACCACAAAACCACAGTCAACTCGGAACTGAGGACTGAAACAGGTACCCCAAATCAATCCATACGACAGGGTCCTATCAAACAAAGCACGACTTGCCATTACATAAGCAAAAGTGAATACAGAAATTAAACTCGCACAGGTAATATTCAGCAGATACAATCTTTTCTGAATTGATCTAAACATTAAAAGTCGATCAAGCTTTCTACATGATCTATAATAGATTACAGTTATCTACTTCATTTAGATACAAGTTGTTCTTGGTTTTCTAACTCTCTAAGGTTCATTGCATCGAACATACAAAAATATGCTATAACGAGTTCTTTAACCAATTTCACAAGAATATAATTTAAACAACCATTAACCAATTAATTAAGATATTTAATCTTCAATTAACATCATCATTGACGTACTGGTTCAAAATAAATCCTAGACATTAATCTTTTCCAGAACCAATTTACACTATATAGATCAAGGAAATATACATATTTAGGGAAGCCAAATAAAGAAAATCCATTCCCAGATTAACAAATTGTTTCCTTGAGCATATAAAGAAAATTACTAAAATTAACTATTAATTAATGAATATATTTAATAATCCATGATTAATTAAATATAACAAATTAATAATTAATACAAAAGTGACAAATTAAGTATTTAATTACCAAAATATGCATTAAAATAAGATGAGTTTTGAATATTATCTATTGTATTTTTTTAAACATTATACAATAAATCAATAACAACTCATACTTGAATTTTTAATTAAATGCCAATATTTATTAATAATCAAAAACTTAATTAAAATATTAAACATTAAATAATATTAAAATATTATATATATATATTTTTGAATTAAAAAAATACATAAAAAAAAAAAACATTTTTAAATACTAACAAAAAACAATATATTATTATTGGGTGACGAAGGCCGGGCCCACCTCCCAACGCGGAGGATTGGGCGACCTAAACCCTAGCCGCAGGGAACCCACGCGGGCGGCACCACTGGCGGGGGACGCAGGTTCCGCGGCGCCTTGCAGCCACCGCAGTGAGCCTGCAGCCACCGTGAACTGTGACCCGCGCGGGGGAAGGAGGCGGGTGGAGCTCCACTCCTTGCCCTCCAACCCCAAGCCACATTTAATTTTTAAAAAAAAATTTGATTTACCATAAAAGAAATCCGGTTTAAAAGAAATATGTTTTGGTCTCAAATTTCTTTTTGATGGGGTATTCATCTCTCCAAACACAAATGGGTTTCAAACACCCAAGATAAATTGAGGAACAACAAAAAAAACCCCAAAACAATCTTTTAGCAAAACCCATATTTGGGCAAAATGGGCATTTAAACTCAATACTCAACCATTCTTTCCAACAACATCTAATTTCTAAAATAGAATTTGAATTTGAGAGCACCCAATGGAGATTTAAACAAGAGTTCCTCATGAACAGCTATTT
Source organism: Cryptomeria japonica (assembly GCF_030272615.1). NCBI lineage: Eukaryota > Viridiplantae > Streptophyta > Pinopsida > Cupressales > Cupressaceae > Cryptomeria > Cryptomeria japonica. The sequence continues at coordinate 192,662,260 of NC_081409.1, forward strand.
CCAATTGATATCCAATATTTGGTTTTTTTTGTTTTTTTTAAAAAAACAAGAACAATACAACCAGAAATCAAAGAGATGGTTCCAAATCCTACCTTATCTCGCATTCCTGGCAAGAACTGCTGAAGAGCCCCAATTTGCAACTCTAGGAATCCTTCCCCATCCAAAACCCCCAAATTTCAAAAAAATATTTTCCAACAAACATTTTTCCAAAAATATCAATCCCCCAAAATTTCCAAAAATTTAGGTTATAAGGAAGAGTTGACCAAAAATTTAATTTTTTTTGGAATTAAAATTTTTATTTAAAATAATTCACAAAATGACTATTTTCCAACTATATCCACAAATTAAATTGTTTTTCAATTCAAAATTGATTTTCTCACTCAACTGAAATTTAACCTTTCTATTTCAAAAATGCCAAAAGATTAAATTAATTATATTTCAATTAAAATTAAATCTTTCTTTTTCAACAGCATATACAAAATGCATTTAATATTAAAATTAACCATTTAATTGAACTTGCTCCCAATTTAAGACGAGCAATCCAATATCAACGACAATCGCATAATGAAATCTCGATTAATTTAGTCCATTAATCTTTAATGCACAAACACATATTTAATCAAATTAAATACTAAGGACTAATTAATCAATTTAACCATACACACCAAGCACGCAAACCAAGAAAGTCGATCAGATAGATGACTCGCAAAACCAACCAAAAGGAAATACCGACGACAACTGACGATGCTCACTTGAGCACGACTATGGTCAACTAGGGTCTTACAACCACCTAATCCAACTCTAAGGATTAAAGAGGTACACTCAAACCTGCAATTCCAAGTGAAGACAAACCTCGCACTCATGCGGTGTTGTACCTGAAATCTCCTTCAACCAAGAGTCATACATGCATACATATATAAACTTAATGAAAGCGTTATCCCGATATTAATACCACGAAATAGGAATACTAAACAACTTGCATACAACTAGTGCAAAAACCACATCAACAGCTATGCATTAAATCAAACATCTGACTATAACATTATATTAAGATAAACTGACCAAGATTAAACCAAGATTAGAAATTGATTAGGGCAGGGGTACTACATGAACCCTTAGGACACCATATGACCCATTAGGACATCATATTTTCCTTAGGGGTCATATGATGTCATAAGGGGTCATATCATGTAATAGAATGTTAAAAGGGGTCATATGGTATCTTGAGGGGTCATATGGTGTCATTAGGGGTCATATGGGGTCTTAAGGGGCCACACATGTGTTATAACACCATATGACCCCTTAGGACACCATATGACCCATTAGGACATCATATTGTCCTAAGGGGTCATATGGTGTCCTAAGGGGTCATCTGGTGTTGTTAGGCATCATATGGGGTCCTAAGGGGTTATGCATATTTATTTGAAGACCATATAACCCCTTTTAACATCCTAGTACACGACATGACCCCTTATGACACCATATGACCCTTTAGGAGAATATAATGTCCTAAGGGGTCATATGGTATCCTAAGCGGTCATATGGTTTTTAACACATGTGGCCCCTTAGGACCCCATATGACCATAAATGATGCCATATAACCTCTTAGGACACCATATGACCCCTCACAACACCACATCACTCCTTAGGGTCATATGATGTTGATATGGTGTTCTAACACATGTGTGGCCCCTTAGAAACACATATGACCCCTACTAACACCATATGACCCCTTAGGACACCATATGACTGCTTAGGATAATATGACATCATAATGGGTCATATAGTGTCCTAAGGGGTCATATGGAGTTCTAGCACATGTGTGGCCCCTTAGGATATCATATGACCCCTTAGCACCCGATATGACCCCTTTGTTGGCATTTTGCATATAGATTGCATTAATGATATGTTTTCATTGATGCCAATTGAATCGGTAATGGTATTCATGTTATTGCTGATATTGTTGTTTTTTGATATTGGCTAGTAACCGGTAGGAAGAGCTCTGTGGAAGATGTTGTAAACCAGTATGTTAAGTTTGTGAGTTGAACCGGTAAACCGGTGTAAAGGGTTAAACCTTTCTATGAAATGTAACTGGTAAACCCTATCAGTTGTTAAACCCTAACCAATCAAGTTTGTTGGTTTATTATCTGATGAGTGATAATGATGGAGACATGTGTGATCATTGTATGAGGATAAGTTCAGATTGTTTTGGCTTGTTTGTTTGCTGACTAGGGAAGGAGCAAAGTGGATTGCATCTAATGCATAACGCGTGATGAGTTACAAAGTCCGATGAAATGGTGATCATGGAGCGGTTGGAATTTTCTTGAAGAATGTGAAGAGATTGTTATGATTTCTAAATGGTCAAGATTGTACCGATTTGTTTGTAATCTCGATGATGAGAATTAGGCTTTTGTTGTGTTACTGACCTAATTGATTTGTATTTAAGGTCAAAGAAGTTGTTTGTAAAAGTTGTTGGCAAGATTGGCAAAAAACCTGTTGAGTGTGTAGTTGCCTAACTGGTGAATGGATCTGCACTTTGAGTAAAGGCAGATTGAAGCTTAAAAGGATCTAATCAAAGAAATGTAGTGTTATTCAGATAGATCAAGAAAACCTATTGTTTTCTAACAATTAAAGCAGAAGTGAAATCCCTTAACCGGGTAAGCTCTAACAAGCTTGGTTACTTATTAAATCCTCTAACAAGGTGGTCCATTAGCTTGGATTCTTAAATCCTCTAGCGAGGTTACTCCTAGCAGGGTATTGTGCTTTTCATCAAGGCATATTTATAAATCCCTAGACCAGATGATTCCTAACTGGAATTAGTTCTTAACAGGATTTATTGTAAAGCTTTAAAAGGCTTAGCTCCTAATAGGGTGAACTTCAGAATAGTTCAGATAGCTATCGTTGTGAGTCTCATCTCACCGTGGTTTTTACCTATTTGGGTTTTCTACATATAAATATTTGTGTCAAGTGGTAAATTTTTTTGTGTTTATGATCTTATTTGTTGATTTGATTAACTTCTGATAAGGCATGATAACTAGAAGCATTGAGAGATGAATATGTTGAGATATGATTAAGCATTGTTTATGTTTACAAGATTGGATTTGTTTACTGTTAAGTTGTCATAACAGTCAAACTGGTTGATGTCAAGTACTCTTATGAATATTGATCTTGACTGTGATATGTTTACTTTGTGTGATTGAATTTGAGTTTGAGAACTTTGCATCACTTTTTTAGTATACTAAGTCACCCCCCCTCTCAGTATTCTACCAGATACTTATTCTTTCATCATACCATCAATTGGTATCAGAGCGTCTTAGGTCCTCTTTAATCTAAAAGCCTAACAGCTTGAGGAAAAGATCTTGTAGATCATGATGAAGAAAGAAGGTCCGAAGTTCAACAAAGATAACTATAGAATATGGAGCGACAGAATGAAGATTTACATTAAAAGTCTTGGTAGTCAGTATTGGGATCATATAGAAACTAAGTATATTACATCGACTGGAACCCTAACTGATGATCAGAAGAAAGAACGACAAAAAATCATCAAGCATTAGAGGCTATATCAGTTCCCTATTTGATGCTAAATATGTAGATGTTCATGGTCTTGAAACTGCATATGAAGTATGGAAAAAACTTGAAGAGATTTATAGCGGTGATGAACATGTTAAGATTGCTAAAGAGGAGAGTCTAGGAGGAAAGTTTGATGACATAAGAATGTCTGAAGGTGAGAATATCCAACAGTATGGTCAAAGGATAAAAGAGATAGTTGGTGAAATAAAGAGTGCAAAAGGGAAAGTGGAAGATGACATAGTGATCAGTAAGGTATTGAGAACCCTGCTACCGGTCTATGCTATCTGAGTTGCAGCTATTTAGGAGCTGAAATCCATTGACAAGACAAAGGTATCTCTTGACTCTATTATTCGAAAACTTACTGCTTTTGAACTAAATAGCTATGATGGTAGTGTACAAAAATTAGAATCTGCATTCTGAGCTTATGCCTCTAACCCATCTGTGAGGAGTAGAGATATTGGCCATAAGTATGAATCTAGATCCAATAAAGATGTGAATGATGAAGAAAACTTAGTGGAACTTGAAGCATTGTTGGCACAACGACTACCTAGAGGCACTGGTAAACATAGAGGTAAACTACCTTTAAAATATTTTGCATGCAACAAGATTGGTCATATAGCAGCTAATTGACCTAATGGTGAAAATGAATACAAGAGAGACAAATTTAAGAAGTATAAGTGTAAATGAAAGAGAGATTGTCTTGTAGCTATTAACAGTGGTATTACTGATGAAGATATTGTGGTTACTCATTAAATCCTCTAACAAGGTGGTCCATTAGCTTGGATTCTTAAATCCTCCATAGAGGTTACTCCTAACAGGGTATTGTGCTTTTCATCAAGGCATATTTGTAAATCCCTTAATCGGGTGATTCCTAACCGAAATTAGTTCTTAATAGGACTTATTGTAAAGATTTAACAAGCTTGGCTCCTAACAAGGCAAACTTCAGAAGAGTTCAGATAACTATCCTTGTGAGTCTCATCTCACCATGGTTTTTACCTATTTGGGTTTTGCACTTATAAACATTTGTGTTAAGTGGTGAATGTTTTTGTGGTTATGATCTTATTTGTTGATTTGGTTAACTTTTGATAAGGCATGATAACTGGAATCATTGAGAGATGAATATGTTGAGTTATGATTAGGCATTGTTGATGTTTACAAGGTTAAAGTTGTTTACTGTTAGGTTGTCATAACAGTTAAACTGGTTGATGTCAAGTATTCTTATGAATATTGATTTTGACTGAGATATGTTTACTTTGTGTGATTGAATTTGAGTTTGTGAACTTTGTATCAGTTTTTCAATATACTTATTCAACCCCCCCCCCTCTTAGTATTCTATCGGATACTATTCTTTCATCATACCATCAATTGGTATCAGAGCATCGCAGGTCCTCTTAATCTAAAATACTAACAACTTGATGAAAATATCTTGTAGATCATGATGAAGAAAGAAGGTCCGAATTTCAACAAAGATAACTATAGAATATGGAGTGACAGAATGAAGATTTACACTAAGAATCTTGGTAGTCAGTATTGGGATCATATAGGAACTAAGTATATTACACCTACTGAAATCTTGACTGATGATCAGAAGAAAGAACAATAAGAAAATCACTAAGCATTAGAGGCTATTATCAGTTCTTTGTTTGATGTTGAATATGTAGATGTTCATAGTCTTGAAACTACACATGAAGTGTGGTAAAAACTTGAAGAGATTTATAGCGGTGATGAACATGTTAAGATTGCAAAAGAGGAGAGTTTATGAGGAAAGTTTGATGACATGAAAATGTCTAAAGGTGAGAATATCCAACAGTATGGTCAAAGGATTAAAGAGATAGTTGGTGAGATAAAGAGTACAGGAGGGAAAGTGGAAGATGCCATAGTAATCAGTAAGGTACTAAGAACCCTGATACCGGTCTATGCTATCCGAGTTGTAGCTATTCAGGAGATGAAATCCATTTACAAGACAAACGTAACTCTTGACTCTATTATTGGCAAACTTATTGCTTTTGAACTAAATGGCTATGATGGTAGTGTATAGAAATCAAAATCTGCATTCAGAGCTTCTGTCTCTGACCCATCTATGAGAAGAAGTAGAGATACCGACCATAGCTATGAATCTAGATCTAACAGAGATGTTGAAGATGAAGATAGCTTAGTGGAACTTGAAGCATTATTGGCAAAATGACTTCCTAGAGGCACTCGCAAATATAGAGGTAAGCTACCTTTAAAATGTTTTGCATGCAACAAGATTGGTCATATAGAAGTCCAAGGGGTTGAGCTTAACTGGTTAAAACACTGGGTTCTCACTATGGAGACCCAAGTTCACTTCCCAATAGGGACATCTGAAGTGGAATTCTAAGTTGTGACTCTTGGCCTTCCATAGGATGGGGAAGGTCTTGGGGTCAATCTAATCAAACATAATAATAATAATAATTCAAAGATATGTAATGGGGATGGGGCCCCCTACTGTGTCCCCACTAGTTCATAGCTCCAGTCAAAAGCTATCCAGGCTTCGGCCAATTACCGATTAAAAAAAAAAAAGATTGGTCATATAGAAGCTAATTGCCCTAATGGTGAAAATGAATGCTAGTGAAGATATTGTGTTTGTAGCTATTAAGGAAGAAATGTCAGATCAGAAGGCACTAGTATCCAAGATGGATAAATTTGATGGTTGGATCATTGATAGTGGTTGTTCACATCACATGACCGGTGAACAAAGAAAATTTCTTTCCTTGAAGGAATTTGATGGCAGTGTTGTCAGATTTGGCAATGACTCACCATGTATGGTTAAAGCTAAGGGATTTATTTCTCTTAATGAGAAGAGCAGTGTTGATGATGTCTATTGGATTGAAGGCCTAAAGCACAATCTTTTGAGTGTGGCACAACTTAATGACAGAGGATACCCACTGGAATTTAGAAATGGTCTGTACAAAATCTTTGACAACAAAGATGAATTGATTGGAACTGGGAAACAAACCAGAGGTAATCTATTTCATCTTAATCCTAAAGTTAGCAACTGTTTAATTGCAAAGATAGATGATAGCTAGCTTTGGCATAGAAGATTTTGTGATATAAATTTTGACAATATTGTTAATGTAAGCAAGTCTAAGACAGTAAGAGGTCTGCCTCAGCTAGACAAACCGGTTAATGCTCTTTCTAAAGAATGTCAGTTAGGAAAGATGACTTCTTCAACTTTCAAGAGCAAGTCCTTCTCAACAGAGCACTTGTTAGATTTGGTTCATACAGATCTATGTGGACCAATAAGAACAAGAAGTATTCAAGGTGACAAATATTTCATGATCTTCACTGAAGATTGTTCAAGGATGATGTGGGTCACATTCTTGAAGGATAAGAATGAAGATTTTGGTAAATTCAAGGCATTCGGGGCCTTAGCTGAGAAAGAGAGTGGCAAAAAGTAAAATGTCTGAGAACAGATCAAGGTGGTGAATTTACTTCTAAGGAATTCACTAAGTACTATGATGAGAATGATATCAAGCGACAGCTTTCTGCCCCAAGGACACCACAACAGAATGGTATAGCAGAGAAAAACAACCAGCCAGTGGTTGCAACTACTAAGACTATGTTGATAAAAGGAGGTGTAGCGAAAACATTTTGGAAAGAAGTTGTAAGTACAACTATCTATACAATGAACAAGTTCTGGTGAAAAGAGGTAAGGACAAGACCCCTTATGAATACTAGTATGGGAGATCACCTGATGTTAGCTATTTAAAGATATTTGGAAGCAAATGTTTTATTAAAACAAGTGATTACATAAGAAAGTTTGAAGCTAAGAGTGATGAAGGCACATTTCTTGGCTATTCCACCAAGAGTAAGGCCTATAAATGCTTCAACAACTGGACATAGAGAATTGTTGAGAGTGTTGAGTTTCATGTAGATGAATGTCCTAAAGTCTTTGAAGGAACCGGTTCAGAGAAAAAGGATGAAAATCCTTGCATTTTACTTTTGGAACCTGAAACTATTAAATCAGAAACCGGTAAAGAAAATCCTGATGTACATGTTCAACCGGAACAAATAAATTCAGAAGAAGATGATAATGAAGATGTTGAACCTGAAGAGAATGATCATGCTATTCCTAGGTGTGTGAGACTGAATCAGAGTCTTGAACAAATTATTGGGGATAAGGATGCTAGAGTACTAACTAGAAGGAGAATAAGAGAGAACTCTTTCATGATCTCCACCTTTGAACCTAGAAGTGCTAAGGAGGCATTTGGTGATGATCATTGGGTTAAAGCTATGGGGGAGGAATTGGATCAAATTGAGAAGAACAACACTTGGACCCTAGTACCCCGACCGGTAAACAAGAATGTTATAGGTACTAAATGGGTGTTCAAAAACAAGTTAAATGAAGATGGTGTTGTAGTTGGCAACAAGGAAAGATTAGTCTGCAAAGCTTATGTGCAAGAAGAAGGAGAAGATTATGGAGAAACTTTTGCACCAGTAGCAAGACTGGAAAGTCTCAGAACTTTACTTGGATTTGCAGCTCATAAGAAGTTCAAGGTATACCAGATGGATGTTAAGTCTCCATTTTTGAATGGGATATTGGAAGAAGAGGTTTATATAGAGCAGCCTAATGGTTATGCATTGACAGATAAGGAAGACATGGCATGCAAATTTCATAAAGCTTTGTATGGATTAAAGCAGGCACCCAGAGCATGGTATGAACGGCTTCATACACATCTGATGAAGATAGGCTTTGCTAGAATCAGTGATGACAACAACAATTATCTCAAGTCTGAAGGAGATGAAAATACTGGTCAGTGAAGTATTTGTTGATGACATTATATTTGGAGGTAATGATGACATGAGCAATAATTTTGTAGATGAAATGAAGACTGAGTTTGAGATGTCATTAGTAGGGGAAATAAAAAATTTCATAGGCTTGCTGATACAACAAATGAAGAATGGTATTTTCATTACTCAATCTAAGTATGTGAAAGAGGCTTTGAAGACTTTTGGTATGAGTGGTTGTAAACCAGTTGGAACCCTAATGGTTACAGGTTGTAAGTTGTCCAAGGAATATGCATGTAAGTTTGTAGATGAAAAGAAATACAGGTCAATAATTGGCAAATTACACTATGTTGTTCATAGTTGACCGAATATTGCCCATACAGTTAGTATTGTTGCTAGATTTCAGAAGAATCCAAAGGAAGCACATATGATGGCAACCAAGATAATTTTTAGACATCTAAAAGATATTGTTGACTATGGGTTATGGTATCCATATGGTGGAAATTTTGATTTGAAGGCATACACAGATGCTGATTGGGCAGGAAATATTGATGACCAGAAGAGTACTACCGGTGGAGCATTCTTTCGAGGAGGAAGGCTAGTTTCTTGGAGTAGTAAAAAGCAGAGTTGTACTTCACAATCTACTACTAAAGCTGAGTATGTAGCAAATTATATGAATTACACACAAGGTATTTGGATGAGACACATTTTGGAAGGTTTTAAGATGAAAATATCAGAACCAATAAATATTTTATGTTATAATATAAGTGCAATAAACATTTCTTAAAATCCTATTTTGCACACAAGGACTAAGCACATTGAATTGAAGTATCACTTCTTGAGGGAAAAATTTCAAAGTAAAGATGTTATCTTGGAGCATATTTCTACCAAGGAGCAACTTGCAAATATCTTTACCAAACCTCTTTCTAGGACCACTTTTGAGTATCTTAGGAGTCAATTGGGGGTTGTCCCTCTTCATGAAGTTAATTGAGCATGATGTTGATTGCATTAGTCCCTAAATTACTTATAGAATCTTTCATGGATTGATGAAGAAGTGGATGTATTCCACATGGGGAGCATCAAGTTGCAGTATGTTGTTGATGCATAGTGAGAGTAGAATTACATGTTTTTACTTTCACTTTGGTATTGTTGTCAAAGGGGGAGAAGAATTAAGTGATTGAGGAGAAGAATTATGTGTCTGATTAGGTGAACTAGCAGGAGGCTGAAGATAGACATAGAAAGGTGAATACTTGGTAATGTAAAGCAAGATTCCTATTCACCAATCTTAGTAGCAATCAAAGGCATTGATATTTGTATTGCCATCAATGCCAAAGGGGGAGATTGTTGGCATTTTTCATATAGATTGCATTAATGATATGTTGTCATTGATGTCAATTGAATTGGTAATGGTATTCATGTTATTGCTGATATTATTATTTTTTGATATTGGCTAGTAACTAGTAGGAAGAGCTTTGTGGAAGATGTTGTAAACCGGTATGTTAAGTTTGTGAGTTGAATCGGTAAACCAATGTAAAGGGTTAAACCTTTCTATGCAATGTAACTGGTAAACCCTATCAGTTGTTAAACCCTAACCGATCAAGTTTGTTGGTTTATTATCTGATGAGCGGTAATGATGGAGACACGTGTGATCATTGTATGATGATAAGTTCAGATTATTTTGGCGTGTTTGTCTGTTGACTAGGGAAGAAGCAAAGTGGATTGAATCTAATGTATAGTGCATGATGAGATACAAAGTTCGATGAAGCAGTGATCATGGAGTGATTGGAATTTTCTTGAAGAATGCGAAGAGATTGTTATGATTTCTAAACAGTCAAGATTATACCAACTTGTTTGTAATCTCGATGATGAGAATTCAATTTGCGTTGTGTTACCAACCTAATTGATTTGTATTTAAGGTCGATGAAGTTGTTTGTAAAAGTTGTTGGCAAGATTGACAAAAAACCTGTTGAGTGTGTAGTTGCCTAACCGGTGAATGGATTTGCACTTTGAGTAAAGGTAGATTGAAGCTTAAAAGGATCTGATCAAGCGAATGTAGTGCTATTCAGACATATCAAGAAAATAGTTGTTGTTTTCTAACAATTACAGGAAAAGTGAAATCCCTTAACCGGGTAAGCTCTAACAAGATTTGTTACTTATTAAATCCTCTAACAAGGTGGTCTATTAGCTCTAATTCTTAAATCCTCCAGTGAGGTTACTCCTAACAGGGTATTGTGCTTTTCATAAAGGCATATTTGTAAATCCCTTAACCGGGCGACTCCTAACTGGAATTGGTTCTTAATAGGACTTATTGTAAATCTTTAACACGCTTGGCTCCTAATAGGGTGAAATTCAGAAGAGTTCAGATAGCTATCCTTCTGAGTCTCATCTCACCGTGATTTTTATCTATTTGGGTTTTCCACGTATAAACATTTGTGTCAAGTGGTGAATTTTTTTGTGGTTATGATCTTATTTGTTGATTTGATTAACTTCTGATAAAGCATGATAACTAGAAGCATTGAGAGATGAATATGTTGAGATATTATTAAGCATTCTTGATGTTTACAAGATTGGAGTTGTTTACTGTTAAGTTGTCATAATAGTCAAACTAGTTGATGTCAAGTATTCTTATGAATATTGATCTTGACTGTGATATGTTTACTTTTTGTGATTGAATTTGAGTTTGGGAACTTTGTATTAGTTTTTCAGTATGTTGATTACCCCCCCCTCTCATTTTTTCTATCGGATACTTAATATTTCATCATACCATCACCCTTAAGACACCATATGACCCCTTCCAACATCTTAGTACACAACAAGACCCCTTATGACACCATATGACCCCTTAGGACAATATGATGCCCTAATGGGTCATATGGTGTTCTAACACATGTGTGGCCCCTTAGGACCCTATATGACCCCTAATGACACCATATGACCCCTTAGGACTCTATATGAGCCCTTACGACACCATATGACCCCTTCTAATGTTTTAGTACACAACATAACACCATATGACCCCTTAGGACAATACAATGTCCTAATAGGTCATATGGTGTCCTAAGGGGTCATACAGTGTTCTAACACATGTGGCCCCTTAGGACCCAATATGACCCTTAACAACACCATATGACCCCTTAGGACACCATATGACCCCTCAAAAAAGCATATGGTCCCTTAGGGTGATATAATTTCCATATGGTGTCCTAAGGGATCATATGGCATTCTAACACATGTGTGGCCCCTTAGGATCCCATATGACCCCTAGCGACATGATTTGACCTGTTTGGATACTATATGACCCCTTAGGACAATATGATGTCTTAATGGGTCATATGGTGTCCTAAGGGGTCACGTGGTGTTCTAATACATGTGTGGCCCCTTAGGAAACCATATGACCCCTAACGATACCATATGACCCCTTAGGACACCATATGATTCCTTAGGAAACTATATGACTCCTTTTAACATCCTAGTACACGACATGACCCCTTATGACACCATATGAGTTCTTAGGACAATATAATGTCATAATGGGTCATATTGTGTCCTTAGGCATCATATGATGTCCTAAGGGGTCATATGGTCTTCTAACACATGTGTGGCCCCTTAGGACCTTATATGACCCCTAACGACACCAGATGACCCCCCCTTAGAACACCATATGACCCCTGATGATACTATATGACTCCTTAGGACCATATGATGTACATATGGTATTTTAATAGGTCATATGGTGTTCTAACAAATGTGTAGCCCTTTATGACCCCATATGACCCCTTAGGACACCAAATGACCCTTTAGGACAATTTGATGTTCTAATGGGTCATATGGTGTCCTAAGGGGTCATATGTTATTCTAACACATGTGTAGCCCCTTAGGACCCCATATGACCCCTAACAATACCATATGACCTCTTAGGACACTATATGATCCCTCAGGACACCATATGACCTCTAAGAACTATATGATGTCCATTTGATGTCCTAAGGGGTCATATGTTGTTCTAACATATGCATGGCCCCTTAGGACCCAATATGACCCCTAACAACACCATATGATCCCTTAGGACACAATATGACCCTTTAGGACACCAAATGACCCCTTACAACAATATGATGTCCTAATGGGTCATATGGTGTCCTAGGGGGTATATGTTGTTCTTACACATGTTTGCTCCCTTAGGACCCCATGAGACCCCTAACAACACCATATGACCTCTTAGGACACAATATGACTTGTCAAGAGACCATATGATCCCTTAGGACACGATGATTTCCATATGGTGTTCTAGCACATGCGTGGCCCTTTAGGACAACTTATGACCCGTTAGGACAACTTATGACCCCTTAGGACAATATGATATCCTAATGGGTCATATTGCATCCTAAGGGGTCATATGGTGGAAGAGAGGTTAGAGAAAGAGAAGAGGGGGAAATTATAAATAAAGGGAGAGGAAAATAAAAGTTGGAGAAAGAGAGGGTTATTGGGTGGTAGAGAGAGAGAGAGAGAGAGAGAGAGAGAGAGAGAGAGAGAGAGAGAGAGAATTAAGGGCTAGGAGGAGAGGGGAGAGGGTCAAGTATCAACAAAGGGAGAGAAAGAAAGATGGAGAGAGAGGTATGTTGGCTTGATGATGATGGTAATGTATTCATCATTTGTTGTCATTGATGAAACACTCACTCACATACACACATGATTATATTGACTACTGGTGTAACTTCAATTGTTTACTCTATCAATCGGTATGTTAGAGGTTATACTAAGAGGATTATCTCTAACCGGTACTTTGTGTCAACTGGTATGTGCATAAGAGACAGTCTGTGATTATACTAAGTCTGCATCAAGATAAAGATCAAGATGGAGATCAAGCAGAGATTCAAGGACAACGGTTCATATGTTTTATTCAAACTAGTATTTGATTGTTCCAACCGGTATTGATAATTTTGTGAGGAGTTACCACATTTTGTGATGAGTTACTTGCACTGACTGCTTGGCGGCAATTTTTTTGTCACAAGTTATGATCACTTGTCTAGATACACTGCGCCTAGGAAATTGTTTTATGATTATTTGATATAGTGAAAAGTGTTATGTTATGTGCGAAAGGAAAAAGAGTATGAAGTGAAAATTGTTTTATATATTGACATCACAATGAATTATTTGATATAGTGAAAAGTGTTATGTTATGTGCAAAAGGAAAAAGAGTTAAGTTGCAGAGTATGCAGAAGAGCAGTGTTGATTTTTTTAGAAGGATCTGATTAAAAAGTATTGTGCTACTCAGAACAGATCAAACCATTCTTGTTGTTTTCTAACTATTACAGCAGAATCAAATCCCCTAACCGGGTAAGCTCTAACAAGCTTCAATGTATAAATCCTTTAATAGGGTGATCCATTAGTTTGGACTCAGAAATCCTCCACCAAGGTTACTTCTAACAGGGTACTACCTTTAATAGGGTATAAGATTCTAATCAAGCTTTGGGATCTCTAACAAGATTCACTCCTAGCAGAGCACTTTGTAGACCTTAATGTTGGCATTTGTGTAGAGTATGTTGTCATTGATGTCAATATGTTGGAGAGTGAACTGGCAATATGCTGAAATGTGAACCGATACAATGTGGTGAACCGATATAGTGGTATAAACTGGTATTTGAGCAATAGGTAAAGTAGTATGTTGTCCAAGAGAACTGGCATATGGAATGTTTTCTATGAAGACTTAATATGGTATGACTACCAGTTGGTAGTCTTAGCTTAAGGATTTCCGGTTGAAGTGTTCCAAGCCTATGTGATTCAACCGATGACATCGTGTGATGAGTTAGAATTGCAATGAAGATCAGATCATGGTGCCATGTCATCCTTGTGCGCGTAAAGGATCTTACATGAAGGAGATTGATCCTATCTACCTTGGGAATTTGTGAAGTACCTGTAAATGGTGGAGAACGTGTGATGGTTTATAGCTTCCATGAAGCGGTGAAGAACAAGCAATGGAGAATGTCTCAAGATCTGTTCAAGACCGTTGCATTCAAATGCAAAGTGTTTAGTGGCCAGGATTGAACCGCCTAAATTGTTTAACCTAAATGTTTAGGGTTTAGGGTTCATGCTACTGATCTATCTGTTTCCTATAAGGTCGATGTTGTGTTTCATGGTGAGGTTGCTGGAAAATGGTGTATGTGTACCTAAGTGCAGACATACATGATTCTTGCCAGACGAGATGAAATAAGAGGATTGATTCCTGCATAGTGTGTGTACAAAAGGAAGGAACTTAAATGGATCTGCATTAGGAGTTGAGTGCTATTATCGGACCATTGTAATACCTGTTGATCTTTAACCACTTCAATAGTTGGAAAATCCCTTAACTGGGTAGCTTTAATCAACTCGTTGTAAATCCTTTAACAGGTTGACTCAAACTCATTGAGTTCTTGAAATCCTCTAACAAGGTAGCCTCTAATAGGGTTTAACCCTTAACCGAGTATTTAGCCATCCCTTAACCGGGTGATCTCTAACAGGATCGGTTCCTAGCAGAACCCGTTGTAATAGTCGTTAACTAGACTAGGCTCCTAATAGAGTGGACTTCTAAAGAGTTCTAAAGCAGCTTGTGGGTATTCATCCCCACTGTGCTTTTTCCCAGTTGGGTTTCCACGTGAAAAATCTGTGTGTCATGTGTAGTCTTTTTCATGTGATGATTTAAGTGATTTGTGTTTGAAGGTAAATCATGCTGAGCTAGCTTTTATTTTATTTCTGATGATAGATTACCTATTCATGCATAAAGGTGAAAAGAAAGTGTAGTATTAAGTTGAGAGGAAAGATAAGTGTTTAACCGGTTAATGCTTGTCTCAGTCATTCTTAGCTTTACCAGTTGCACTCTATTTCAGACCGGTGTTACTGTCTGTCAGACATTTGCAGTGTTTGCATTCAAACCGGTATAGGAAAAGAATTTGTGACTGTACTGGTTCACCCCCAATCTCAGTACCGGTTTGATACTTATTGTTCATCATTGAGTTATCAATTGGTATCAAAGCATCGTCCAGGTCCTTTGTGTTGTGAGCTTAACCGCTTGAGGGAAAGATCCTATTGTAATGATGAAGAGGGAAGGTCCAAAGTTCAACAGAGATAACTTCAAAATATGGAAGGACAGAATGAAGATTTACATCAGAAGCATGGGTGCTCAACACTGGAGCTATGTTGAGAATGCTTTTGTTATTCCTACCGGTACTCTCACTGATGATCAAAAGAGATAAATATAGGAGAATGGGCAAGTCATGGAAGCCCTAATCAACAACTTATCTGACATTGAGTTTATTGATGTCCAGGATAAAGATAATCCCAAAGAAGTATGGGACACTCTTGAGAGTATCTATGGTGGTGATGAGCATGTAAAACAAGCTAAGGAAGAAAGCCTTAGAGGGAAGTTTGAAGACATGCAGATGGTTGAAGGTGAGACCATTCAATAGTATGGAATAAGAATCAAAACTGTTGTCGGAGATATCAAGAGTGCAGGTGGTAAAATGGAAGATTCCAATGTGGTAAGCAAAGTTCTGAGATCCTTATTACCAGTCTATGCAATAAGGGTTGCTCCTATTCAGGAGTTGAGATCAATAGTCAAGAATAAGGTATCCCTAGACTCCATCATTGCAAAGTTGACAACCTATGAGCTAAATAGTTTTGATGGCAATGTTCAAAAGATTGGATCAACTTTTAAAGCTTCTGTTGTACCATCCAGAAAAGGAAAAGAAGCATGCACCAGTGGTGAACCAAGACAAAGCAGAGAAATGGATGATGTGGAGATCCTGATGGAATTTGAAGCTCTTCTTGCTAGGAAACTTCCTAAAGGAACTGGTAAATACAGAGGTAAGCTCCCTTTGAAATGCTTTTTTAGTAATCAGATAGGACATATTGCTATAAACTGTCCTAATGGTGACAACAAGGACAAACCGGAGAGGTTCAAGAAATTCAAAGGAGGAAACCAGAGAAATTGTTTTGTTGCAATTGATGAAGGTGTCACAGATGAGGAATCAGAAGATGAAGAGAGTGAAGATATTGTGTTTGTTGTAGTAAAGGAAGATGTGTCAGACAAGAAGGCTCTTGTCTCCCACTTTGATAATTCCAATGAGTGGATTATTGATAGTGGCTGTTCTCACCATATGACTGGTGACCGGAGCAAGTTTCTATCTTTGGAATAATATGATGGTGGTGTGGTTCATTTTGGTAATGATGCACCATGTATGGTTAAAGGAAGAGGGTCCATCTCTCTGAATGGAAGGAGCAGTGTTGACAATATGTATTGGGTAGAAGGTCTTAGACACAATCTATTGAGCATTGCCCAACTGAATGATGGTGGACTTCTTCTGGAATTAAAAAATGGAGTGTGCAAAATCAAAGGAAAGAATGGTGAATTCATGGCCACTAGTAAGCAGACCAAAGGTAACTTACTTCAGCTGGATGCAAATGTAAGTACATGTCTTATGGCTAAATTTGATGATAGCTGGATATGGCATAGGATACTGTGCCATATAAAATTTGATAACATTGTAAAGGCCAATAAGACCAAGGCAGTTAGAGGATTTCTGGTGCTGAGAAAACCAAAAAATACTTTGTGCAGAGAATGTCAATTGGGGAAAATGTCTTCCTCAACTTTCAAAGGTAAATCTTTCACAACAGACAATTTACTTGATCTTGTGCATACTGATTTGTGTGGTCCTATGAAAACTAGGAGTGTGCAGGGAGATAGGTATTTCATGATTCTAACTGATGGTTGCTCAAGAATGATGTGGGTCACATTCTTGAAAGATAAGTCTGAAGCTTTTGGAAAATTCAAAGCTTTCAGAGCACTGGTAGAAAAGGAAAGCGGTAGAAGAGTCAAATGCCTTATAACTGATCAAGGAGGAGAGTTCACTTCACGTGAAGTTAACAAATATTGTGAAGAAAATGACATCAAGAGGCAACTGTCTGCCCCCCGGACTCCACAATAGAATGGCTTAGTAGAGAGAAACAACCGGTCTATGGTTAAAGAAGCTAGAACCATGTTGATCGAAGGAAAATTTGCTCACACCTTTTGGAGAGAAGTGGTGAGCACTGCAATATACACAATGAACTGAGTACTCATCAAGAAAGGAAAGGATAAGACTCCTTATGAGTATTGGACCGGTAAGACACTAGTGGTAAGCTACTTTAGAATGTTTGGTAGCAAATGTTATATCAAGAGGAGTGAACATCAAAGCAAGTTCGATGCAAATTGTGATGAAGGAATATTCCTAGGATATTCCACCAAGAGGAAAGCTCTCAAATGTTTCAACAATAGGACTCAGAGAATTGTGGAAAGCATCAATGTTAGAGTTGATGAAAACTCTGGAAAACCTGAGGAAACCGGCAGTAAGCAAGTAAGAGACGAACCGTTAGTAACCTTCTGGGCACCGGTTGCTAATTAACCAAGTGCCAGTAATAGTGTTCCTTCATCGGTAGATGTTGATGCTGATGAAGATGAGGATGAAGAAGAAAAGCACGAGGAATCAGTCAAGAGCATTCCTCAATATGTCAAACTGAATCATGATCCAAAGCATATCGTAGGAGACAAGGATGCAGGAATCCTTACAAAAAGAAAGGTCAGAGAAAATTCTTGTATGATCTCTGAATTTGAGCCTAAATCATTCAAAGAGGCACATAAAGATGAAGATTGGATCAAGGCAATGGAAGAGGAACTTGACCAGATAGAGAAGAATGGTACATGGTCTTTGGTACCTAGACTAGAGCATAAAAATGTCATTGGTACCAAATGGATTTTCAGAAACAAGCTGAATGAGGATGGCACAGTGGTAAGAAACAAAGCCAAACTAGTATGTAAAGGTTATGCTCAAGAAGAAGGAGAAGACTATGGAGAAAACTTTGCCCTAGTAGCCAGATTGGAAGGAGTTCGTATGCTTCTTGCATATGTAGCTTTTAAAGGATTCAAGGTATACCAAATGGATGTAAAATCTACATTCCTAAATGGAATGCTTGAAGAGGAGGTGTATATAGAGAAACCAGATAGGTTTGCCCTGTCAGAAGATAGTGACATGGTGTGTAGGCTACATAAAGCCTTGTGTGGACTAAAGCAGCACCTAGAGCATGGTATGAACGATTGCACTCCCATCTTGTGAAGATTGGATTTAAAAGAACAAGTGAAGATAGCAATATCTACTTGAAATCAGAAGGAGATCAGATTCTGATTTGTGAAGTATTTGTTGATGACATCATCTTTGGAGGTGATGATAAGATGAGTCATGAATTTGCTGATGAGATGAAAAAGGAGTTTGAAATGTCACTCATAGGGGAGATTAAGTTCTTCATTAGACTGTAGATTCAACAAATGAAAGATGGAGTCTTTATTTCTCAATCCAAATATGTCAAAGAGGTGTTGAAGACCTTTGGCATGGAAGATAGTAAACTGGTTGGTACACCAATGGTGACCAGTTGTAAGCTATCAAAAGAAGATGACTCAGCAGTGGTAAATGAGAAGGATTACCGATCAATGATTGGTAAGTTGCATTATGTAGTGCATAGCAGACCAGACATTGCACATGTAGTGGGTATTACCGCTAGGTTTTAGCAAAGCCCTAGAGAATCCCACTTGGTAGCAGTCAAGCAAATTCTTAGATATCTGAAGGGAACTATTGACTATGGGTTATGGTATCCATATAATAATGATTTCAACCTGAAAGTGTTCATAGATGTTGATTGGGCTGGTAATGTAGATGACCGGAAGAGCACAACTGGTGGTGCATTCTTTCTTGATGGTAGGTTGGTCTCATGGATGAGTAAAAAGTAGAGTTGTATCTCTCAGCCTATAGTAGAAGCGGAGTATGTTGCAACCTTTATGAACTGTACCCAAACTATTTGGATGAAGAATGTATTGAATGGCTTCAAAGTTCCTGTATCTGAACCAGTAAGCATATTTTGTGACAATACAAGTACAATCAACATTTCCAAGAATCCGGTTTTGCATGCTAGAACTAAGCAGTTTGAGCTCAAGTATCATTTCTTGAGGGAAAAGGTTAAGCACAAGGAGGTTGTACTAGAACATGTTTCCAGTAAGGAGCAGTTAGCAGGTATATTCACCAAGCCTCTACCAAAGGCTTCATTTACCTATTTAAGAGGTGAATTAGGGGTGCTGCCCCTTCAAGAGGTGAACTGAAAGTATGTACTCCACATCAGTCAGGTATTGCAGTGTCCATATTTTTCTGGATTGATTTTTTGAAGGATGCTACTCCTCAGGGAGAGCAACATAGTGGAATAGGAAAGCTTGTGCCTCCACTTTGGCATTGTTGTCAAAGGGGGAGAAGATGTGAAGTGGAGAAGATATCCGAAGAAATGACGAGAAGATGTGATGCAGAAAGAGAGATCTTTTTATATTGCCATCAATGCCAAAGGGGGAGATTATTGGCATTTGTGCAGAGTATGTTGTCATTGATGTCAATATGTTGGAGAGTGAACCGACAATATGCTAAAATGTGAACTAGTACAATGTGCTAAACTGGTATAGTGGTATAAATCAGTATTTGAGCAATAGGTAAAGTAGTATGTTGTCCAAGAGAACCGGTATGATGAAATGTGAACTAGCATATGGAATTTTTTCTATGAAGACTTAATATGGTACGACTACTGGTTGGTAGTCTTAGCTTAAGGATTTCTGATTGAAGTGTTCCAAGCCTGTGTGATTCAACCAATGACATCATGTGATGAGTTAGAATTGAAATGAAGATCAGATCATGGTGCCATGTTAGCGTTGTGCGTGTAAAGGATCTTACATGAAGGAGATTGATCCTATATACCCCGGGAATGTGTGAAGTCCCTGTAAATGATGGAGAACGCGTGATGGGTTATAGCTTCCATGAAGTGGTGAAGAATGAGCAATGGAGAATGTCTCAAGATCTGTTCAAGACCATTGCATTCAAATGCAAAGTGTTTAGTGGCCAGGATTGAACCGCCTAAATTGTTTAACCTAAATGTTTAGGGTTTAGGGTTCATGCTACCAACCTATCTATTTCCTATAAGGTCGATGTTGTGTTTCATACTGAGGTTGCTAGAAAATGATGTATGTGTATCTAAGTGCAAAGATACGTGATTCTTGCTAGACCAGATGAGATAAGAGGATTGATTCCTGCATAGTGTGTGTGCAGAAGGAAGGAACTTAAACAGATCTGAATTAGGCATTGAGTTCTATTATCAAATCATTGTAATACATGTTGATCTTTAACCACTTCAACAGTTGGAAAATCCCTTAACCGGGTAGCTTTAATCAGCTTGTTGTAAATCCTTTAACAGGGTGATTCAAACTCATTGAGTTCTTGAAATCCTCTAACAAGGTAACCTCTAATAGGGTTTAACCCTTAACCAGGTATTTAGCCATCCCTTAACTAGGTGATCTCTAACAGGATTGGTTCCTAGCAGAACCTATTGTAACAGTCTTTAACCAGACTAGGCTCCTAACAAAGCGGACTTCTAAAGAGTTCTAAAGTAGCTTGTGGGTATTCATCCCCACCGTGGTTTTTCCCAGCTGGGTTTCCACGTGAAAAATCTGTGTATCATGTGTAGTATTTTTCATGTGATGATTTAAGTGATTTGTGTCTGAAGGTAAATCATGCTAAGCTAGCTGTTATTTTATTTCTCATGATAGATTACCTATTCATGCATAAAGGTAAAATGGAAGTGTAGTATTAAGTTAAGAGGAAAGCTAAGTGTTTAATTGGTTAATGCTTGTTGCAGTCATTCTTAGCTTTACCGGTTGCACTTTGTTTCAGACCGGTGTTACTGTCTGTCAGACATTTGCAGTGTTTGCAGTCAAATCAGTACGGGAAAAGAATTTGTGACTGTACTGATTCACCCCCCCTCTCAGTACCGGTTTGGTACTTATTGTTCATCATTGAGTTATCACTTAACCATTCCATTATCTATTACTGTAGATAGTTAACTTGTGAGTTCCATCTCACCGTGGTTTATACCTATTTGGGTTTTCCACGTACAAACAATTGTGTTATGGTGGATGCTTTACTTTTTGTGGATGTTACATCATTTTGGATTGCATGCATTGTGCTTAAAAGCTCTGTTAAGTTCATCTACCAGTTAGTGTTTGAAGTAGTTTTATTTTTGGTATCTCTGATTCACCCCCCATCTCAGTGCTTTTCAATTCCATCAATTGGTATCAGAGCCTAACTTCTTTGAAGCCTAATCGCTTAGAAGGGAGCCTTGAAACCACCATGGGGGACATGAGCTACTTTGAGATGGCTAGAGAGCTAGAAGCTAGCAAAAATGAACTTGAAACCCTTAGGGTCAAACTGAAAGCTTCCTAAGTCAAAAGGAGAGAGCTAACTGAACAACTATTAAAGATATCTGATAATAGTTCTTCAGATGAAGCCAATATTGATGCTTTAGTAGAGGAAGTTGTAAAGTTAAATGGTGAGAAACTGAATCTGAGGAGAGAGATAGAAGGTTTCACTATCTGCATGAGTTAGGAACTGGAAGCCAGAAGAGTTGTTGAAGATCTTATCAAGGAAAGTGATCAAGAGATTACAAAGATCAAATGAGAAAGTGCCACTATGTATGAACATTTGGTTGTTGAAAGAGAAGAAAAGGAGAACCGACAACTAGATCTTGAACTGACATCATCTCTGAGAGAGAACCTGTCAAAGCATAATGAAGATCTCACCAAACAACTTACTGAAGCCAATGAGAAATGGGAGAAGTTGAGCAGAATTTCTACCATGCTAGAAGAACAAATTTAATCACAAAGAATAAAGGGTGATATCTCTGGAATTGGTTTTCACACAACTGAAAAAGGTGAATCCTTCGATACAAAGAGAAACAATCCTAAGAACAAATTTGTTCCTAAGATCAATAAGCCTACTGGTAAGAAGGTATTTAAACTTGTTTGTTTTGTTTTCCATAAACCTGGTCACACTGCAAATGTTTGTAGAGACAAACCTAACAAAAATGCAAGTTACAATACTAATGATAGGTATGTGTCCAAGAAATTTGAAAGTCATTGCTTCACACATGGAATGTATGGACATAGATCTATTGAGTGCAGATATGGAGCAAAAAATCATGTACCATAGATGCATCCAAGACTAAATAATGACCAGATAAGGAACTTTGACAACTGGGTAAACTTGAACTGGTAAAGACCCTACGACAACTAGTTTAGTCCATTTTAGATGGAAAAGTTAAAAAATGTTATTTGCACCATCTGTAATAACTTTGGTCATGTGGCTATGAACTGCAGAAGAAGAACATGAAGAGGAAATGCAGGACCTTGGAGATCATCTGGTATGGCTTGTTATCAATGTAACAAACCAGGGCACTTAGCAAAATTCTGTGGATCCAGAAATAGCAAATTGGTCAATTCTTCTAAGGACCAGAAAGGAAAGCAAAAAGTTAATGTTGAAGAAACCAGAGAGGAAATGAATCAGATTTGGAAGAAGAAAAGTGATGACTCACCTGGAGAAGAACCTGTTCCTTCACCTGGTGAAGAGAACCCTGCACCAGTGACTTAAGCTTTTTTAATATGGCTAAGGGGAGCTTAATGGTTAAAATACCCCCAGACCCCTTGAGAAAAATGAGCAGGAAAAGAATTTTGAAACATGAAATTTTGGTAACTTTTTGTCAATATGTTATCAATCGATTTTCCCCTTGAGCGGTGAAATTAGGGTTTGCAACCCTAACAGGCGAGAATTTAATGCAGTAGGTAAAAATGGATAAAAGAAAGTTTTAATTTGTCATTTTTACCCTAATGCAGTAGGTAAAAATGGATAAAAGAAAGTTTTAATTTGTCATTTTTACCCTAACGCATTCGAGAAATAAATTTGGAGTGCTTGCTGAGCTAAGAAAGATTGTTTTGCTGTTAATTACCAAATTGTTTCATGATTTGTGAAATTATGTTGAACAGAAGGTTGCAGAAGGCTGAACTGGTGTGCACTTGGGCATTTCAACTGGTAAATAGGGCAACATGTGCGAAACAAGGTATTTCTTTGAATATACTACTTTGAATCTTGTTCATCTGAAATGGCATCAACTTCAAAGACTGTACAAAGGTTAATGATTACTTCTAAGCCTATAGAAGCTGTAAAGGCAAAACAGATTGTGTCATATAATGCATTGTCACAAGTTTCGAGTGGACTTTTGGTCAAAGGTGATTTGTCTAGTTACATTAAATGGAAGATAGAAGATTTAGGTTCTCTATACATTTACACACAATTGAAATCACTTTGTGATGAGAACAGTAAGATTAAGACAAAGTATGCTAGCGTTTTTGAAAAGGGTTTTCATAATGCCACCTTTTTTTTTGAAGATTTTAAAGAAGAGCATATCAGAATCATTTTGAGTCAAGTTCATAAAGAAAACATGTATTTAGAAATAACTCACACAATTATAAAGGAATCCATTCAGGCTGTGATTGGCTATTTCTCAACCGGTGAAGTACCTGAGTTAAGGAGAATTTCTAAGGATATTGTCTTCAACTTAACCGGTTCTACATATGATGGGCATTCTTTTTCCATTAATAACATTAAAGACCCTGTAGTAAAACTAGCAACAGTGATAATAGGCTACCGAGTATTTTACTCTAGTAGACTTAACAGTGTCCCTTCAGCAGTAGTTCATACAACTTACATCACAGGTAGGCATACTTTAGAGAGCCCACTCCAATGCAATAGCTATTCTTGCAACCCCTAAAACCTGCACACTAGACTCAATGGAAGAATTTCATTCACAACTGATGTCTACATTTGAGTATACTAAGAACATATTGGAATCATGGGAAAATGCTTTGTTGCAGATGAAGAAGAGCTACAATGATATTTTTATGAGATTAGCTAATGCATGAACTTTTACGTTATTGTTGTATATGTTGAACACTTTGATACAAATTTTCTATATATATATATATATATATATATATATTTCTTTTTCTTTTTCAATTTGCCATTGTTGTCAAAGGGGGAGTAGAAATATGTATGTGTGTTTTTAAAAATTTTGTATAATGTAGCATTAAGGGGGAGCATGAGTAAATGTGTAAATTTGTTGTGTATGCACACTTAGCAGTATTATTGTAAAAATTTCTAAGTATTGTCATCAATACCAAAGGGTGAGATTGTTGGCTTGATGATAATGGTAATGTATTCATCATTTGTTGTCATTGATGAAACACTCACACACACACACATGATTATATTCACTACTGGTGTAACTTCAATTGTTTACTCTGTCAACCAGTATGTTAGAGGCTATACTAAGAGGTTTATTTGTAACCGGTACTTTGTGTCAACCGGTATGTGCATAAGAGATAGTCTATGATTATACTAAGTCGACATCAAGATGAAGATCAAGATGGAGATCAAGTGGAGATTCAAGGACAATGGTTCATATGTTTTATTCAAACTGGTATTTGATTGTTCCAACCAGTATTTGGTAATTTTGTGATGAGTTACCACATTTCATGATGAGTTACTTATAGCGACTGCTTGGCGGCAATTGTTTTGTGATGAGTTATGATCACTTGTCCAGATACACTGCACCTAGGAAATTGTGTTATGATTTCTTAAGGCCAACATCAAATCATAAGGTCTATATATTGACATCGCAATAAATTATTTGATTTAGTGAAAAGTGTTATGTTATGTGCGAAAGGAAAAAGATTTAAGTTGCAGAGTATGCAAAAGACTAGTAGTGTTGAATTTGTTTAGAAGGATATGATTAAGAAAGTATTGTGCTACTCAGAACAAATCAAACCATTCTTGTTGTTTTTTAACCATTACAACAAAATCAAATCCCCTAACCATGTAAGCTCTAACAAGCTTCAATGTATAAATCCTTTAACAGAGTGATCCATTAGTTTGGATTCAGAAATCCTCCACCAAGGTTACTTCTAATAGGGTACTACCTTTAACAGGATATAAGCTTCTAATCAAGATTTGGGATCTCTAACAAGATTCACTCCTAGCAGAGCACTTTGTAGACCTTAACCGGTCAATTATCTATTACTGCAGATAGTTAACTTGTGAGTTCCATCTCACCGTGGTTTTTACCTATTTGGGTTTTCCACGTACAAACACTTATGTTATGGTGGATGCTTTACTTTTTGTGGATTTTGTTATATCATTTTGGATTGCATTCATTGTGTTTAAAAGCTTTCTTAAGTTCATCTATCAGTTAGTGTTTGAAGTAGTTTTATTTTGGTGTCACTGATTCACCCCCCCTTCTCAATGCTTTTCAAGTCCATCAAGGTAAAGAAAGACAAAGAGTAATTAGGAGGGGGAGATGGGAAAGAGGTGTAAGAGAGAGAAAGGGTAATTAGGGGGGAAGATAATGAGAGAGAGGGAGTTAGAGAGAGTAATTAGGGGGAGTGGTAGAGAGGGAGAGATGTTAAAGAGAGAAAGAGTAATTGGGGGGAGGAGAGAATGAGAAAGAGAGTTGGGGAAATAAGGGGTAGGAGGAGATGAGCAAGTATCAATAAAGGGAGAGAAGGAGAAATGAGGATTGAAGTGAATAGAGAGATAGAGAGAGTAATTATGGAGAGAGAGAGAGAGGGGGGGGGATAATTAAGGGGGGGGAGGAGAGGGGGAGAATGGGAGAGGGAAGTATCAACAAAGGGCTCAAGGGGAAGAGAGTTGTGTGAGAGAGGGTAATTGGGGGGAAGAGAGAATGAGAGAGATTTGGGGGAAAGTTAGAGGGGGAGATAGGTGTGAGAGAGAGATGTTAATTGGGGAAGAGATAATTAGAGAGAGTTGGGTGTAATTAGGGGGTAGGAGGAGAGGGAGGATCGAAAAGTATCAACAAAGAGAGAGAGGGAGAGATGGGGAGAGAGGTTAAAAGAGAGAGGTTCAAAGAGAAGGTAATTAGGGGGAGGGGAGAGGGGGGAGAGAAGTATCAATAAATGGGGAGAAAGAGAGCAGGTGGGGGAGTATCAACAAAGGAAGAGGGGGGAGAGAGCCCCCTAATTAACCTCTCTCCATGTCTTTGCTAGTAATTCCTCTCCCCCTCCCCCTCCCCCTAATATTCCCTCTCTATCACTCTCTTCACCTCACTTCTCATATATCCCTCTCTCCTTTTATCGATACTTACCCCTCTCCGTCTCTTCTTATCCACTTATTATACCCAACTCTCTCTCTCTCTCTCTCTCTCTCTCACACACACACACACACACACACATTATTTCTTCCCCTCAATTTCCCTATCTCTCACCTCTCTCCTCCTATATGCCTTAATAGATAATTCCCTCTCCTCCTCTCCTCACACCCTAACTACTCTCTCTATCTCTCTCTTCACCTCTCTCCTCATCTCTCTCCTCTAGTCTTTGTTGATACTTTCCCCTTTCCCCCTCTCCTCCTACCCCCTAATAATCTGAACCTCTCCCTCTCATTCTCTCTTCACCCCAATCACTCCCCCTCTCTCTCTTCTCCTACCACCTAATTACCTCTAGGTCTCTCTCTCTCTCTCTCACTCTCTTCCCCCAAATTACCCTCTCATTCTTACCTCTCTCCTCCTCTTATTTTTTTGATACTTACTTCTCTGCCTCTCCTCATCCCTTCTGAATTTTGTTGCTAGAGATTGGAAGGAAATGCAGATAGACTTGTCTAGGACTTAGGAAAGAGAGAGTGAGATGGAGTAGGAAGCAATGAAGAGTAAAAAATATAAGTGTAGAGATTGAGAGAAGGAATGAGTGATTCAATGAGAGTTAGAGAGATAGGTCTAGAGAGAATGTATAAATATGGACAAAAGAGACGGAGGAAGAAACAAATAGGTGGAGTGATAGGTTTACATCTTAGGAGAGAGAGGTAGAGAAAGGAACAAAGAGAGATACCATGGTTTATCAAAATTTATTAAACAATAAAATTCATAAATTTTCTATTATTAATTACTTATTTAGCATTTCAAGTATTTTGAGATGATTGTTAAAAAAAATCACAAAAGAGGGAATTCATGTGAAAAAGTCGTGAGCTTTTGATGTTTTAAAAATCAAGGATGAATTTAAATTAATTATTTATTTTTAAAACAAAATATAAAAATTATACCAATTCCATATCATAGATATCTGAATCACCTTTCCAATGCCTATAAAAAACCAAAATTTTGATATGAAATGCAAAAGTTATGCCCAACTTACTAAAATATGTTTTTTTATTTTTTTCATAACAGATATCCAATTTAAACGGATATCTAATTTGAACGGATATCCAATTTTAAAAAAACATAACTTTTCCCTCCATTTTTCGCTTAGGATTGCTTTGGGATTTGGCTAGGACATGTCAATCCTAGAAAGTCAACACAAAAAACGTGTTTTTGAGTTTTCCCCTTTTTCTAGACTTCGTCCTAGTGGCTAACGACTTTCTTTTTAGCTAAAATTGATAAAATGAAAACGGGTTTTAAAGGGTATTCTCAGCTTTCCAAAAATATAAATTTTCCTTATTTGACTTTAATAAATAATTATTATTCAATTTCTAGTTGAATTCTGACTAAAGTCCTGATTGATAAGTTGATTGAAAAACATCTATAATTTTCAAACAGTCACATTTTTTGAATCTAAAAGATGCATCACATTCTATGCTTTGTGAAGAAGTTGAGAAAGTACAACTTATGAGATCCCAAGAGCATTTGTATGCAAGAATACCTATCACAAGAGAACATTGGAGACAAAACACAAAAAAGACTCTGAAAGAGAGATTATAATCAAAAGACGGAATGAAAAATAAAGTTACAATACAATCCTTATGATAGGAGAATGAGAAACCCTAAAGATGTGAAACCCTAAAGAGATAAAGAGTATTTAATAATTAGAATACTTATTAAATATCTATAATATTATTAACTACCTAAATTTAGCTTAAGAGTAGAGTATAATAGACTAATAAATAAACAAATAATTATTATTTAATACAAGATAACTCTAATGTACCCCCCTTTAATATGAACTTAGGGAGTAGCTAAAAACTAAATTCAGGAAAGAAAATGCAACTACAAGAAGAAGGAAAAAGAAATTTGGGTCCCAACAACAAAGCCTAATGAGGTGCCCAATCAGAACCAAATCTTTATGAAACGAAGAAATAGAGAAAGCCACATGGGAAAAAAATCTACTCCAAAAAGAGATGGGAAAAAGCATGTAAAGAAAAAACATGAAGGAAGGAAGGCCTCAATGAGACCCCCCTAGGACAACTTCCTTCACCCCAAGCATAGAGCGCAACTTAAGATAGCGAAAAGATGCAAAAGGTTTAGTGAAGATGTCAGCAACCTACTCCTCTGTAGGAATGTACTCCAAGATGAGAAAGCCATCCCAAATCAACTATCTGATGAAGTGAATGTGAAGCTCAATGTTTTTATACCTCTGGTGCTCCACTAGGTTGCGAGAAAGGTGAATGGCACTCTCATTGTCACAACAAAGAAGAGTGGGACTATCAGGAGGGAACCCAAACTTAGCCATCAACTTCCGAAGCCATAAAACCTCCTGACTAGCTAACACCGCTGCTTGGTACTTTGCCTCTATAGATGATAATGCAATAGAAGACTGCTTCTTGCAAGACCACATGATACAACCAGAACCAAGCCAAAAAAAATAGCCATAAGTAGACTTCCGATCTTGAGCATCACCAGCCCAATCTGAGTCAGTGAAGCCAACAATGTGAGGGGATCCTGAAGTATAGTGAATGCCAAACTGTGTAGTGCCCTGAATGTACCTCAAAATATGTTTGGCTACTTGCTAATGGCCCTCATTAGGATCATGGGAGAACTAAGAGACAAGACCAACCACAAAAGAAAGATCTGAGCGGGTATGGGTCAGGTACAACAAACTGCCGACCAACTGTCAATATAAGGTAGAATCCATAGAAGGTGTAGAATAAGTGGGAGACAAAACAACACTTGACTGAAATGGTGTGGGTGCAAGCTTGCAAGCAAGCATGTCAAATCCGTGAAGCATATAAAGAGCATACTTTTGCTAAAGTATGGAAATCCCATCAAAAGAGTGAATAACCTGTAGGCCCAAAAAATAGTGCAGAAGGCCAAGATATATCATCTCAAATTGCTCCATCAAGGCTTGCTGAATATACTGAATCAAGGAGGATGAGCTACCAGTAATGATAAAATCATCAACATAAAGCACAAGAATAACTATATCATCCCCCTGATGCTGATTGTAGACTGTATGATCATAATGACAACTTGTAAAGAGTGTGGAAAGCAAGAAAGAGTCCATCTTCTCATGCTAGGCCCGAGGACCTTGTTTGAGACCATATAATGAACGTTGAAGTATGCAAACCAAAGATGAATCCTGCATAGAACCCTAAGGATGCTCCATATAGATCTTTGAACAAAGGTCTCCATGCAAGAAATCACTCTTCACATCCATCTGAAAAATTGTCCATCCCCGTGAAGTTGCCAGAGAAAGCACACAGTGAATAGAATTCATCTTGGTGACAAGAGAAAAGGTCTCAGAGTAATCAATACCCTCCACCTAAGAAAAACCCTTCGCAACAAGATGAGCCTTATACTTATTAATAGAACCATCTGCAACATACTTGGTATGGTACACCCACTTGCACCAAACCAACTTTCTTCCCTTTGGAAGAGTACAAAGATCCCAAGTATGATTCTTCATCAAAGAAGAATACTCCTCATCCATGGCCCTATCCCACTCTGGGTGACCTGTCACCTCTGAAAATTTCTGAGGATTATCCGAAATGGCATGACTTAGAAGACTAGAACCAGATGTCTATGCACGAGAATGATGAGTGTCAATAGGATCACATGCCATAGAACCAACATAATCAATTGTAAACCGGGCCCAC
Organism: Cryptomeria japonica; assembly: GCF_030272615.1. Lineage (NCBI taxonomy): Eukaryota > Viridiplantae > Streptophyta > Pinopsida > Cupressales > Cupressaceae > Cryptomeria > Cryptomeria japonica. Next base: position 192,692,376 of record NC_081409.1, read on the forward strand.
TTGGGCAAAGGTTGAGCAATGGGTGGTTGTGAAGGTGGACCATCATCTTCATTATCCTCAAGGAAGAAGGAATCCTCAAAAGATGAAGAGGGAGGAGAAGGCAGTGAGGGAGAAGCTGCTGATGGAGAATCCATCTGAGGAAGGCGCTCATCAAATTGGATATCCCATCTAAACATGACCTCTCTGGAATTAGGATCAAACAACCTGTAGGCCTTAACATCCTCACAGTAGCCAACAAAAATGAGTGGTCAACTCTTCCTCTCCATGGCTTTCCTATGAGTATCTGGAATAAATGCCCAAGCCTCACTACCAAAAACTCAAAATGAAGAAACATCAGGCTTGACATGGGACCAAGCCTCCTCAGGAGTTAACTGGTTCAATGCCTTATGAGGCATTTGATTCTGAATATAAGTGGCACAATTAACTGCCTCAGCCCAAAAAGCAGGCTACATAGAATGTGATTGAAGCATGAAATTGTCCATCTCCCATAGTGTTCTATTCTTTTTCTAAGCAACACCATTCTACTAAGGGGTGTGAGGAACTGATAATTGATGTTGCAAACCATGATCAGTGCAGAAATCCGTAAAATTCTGATTCACATATTCTCTCTTGTTATCTGTGTGTATCCTCTTGATAGAAAGACCAGACTGCTTCTCTACAAATGTTTTAAAGACTCAAAATGAGTCAAAGACATCGGACTTGTACTTAAGAAAGTGCACCCATGTACGTCTGGAGAAGTCATCAATGAAAGTGAGCACATACTTGGACCGTGAAAAAGATGGAGTCAGAAATGACATAAGATCACTGTGGATTAAATCTAAGGGTGCTTTAGCACGGGTGGCTTTTCCTGTAGGAAAAGGATCACGATGATGCTTGCCAAGTGCACAACGTCAACATACACCATCGGTATAGGAGATCTGAGGGAGCCCAATAACAAGTGCTTGTGTGCTCAGTTGTTGTAAGTATCTATAGTTGACATGGCCAAAACGTTCATCCCAAAGTCTACTCACTGAATTTGCATGTGCTACAAGAGAAACACCTGAAACATCTAGACTCTCAAAGCCATCAAACTGGTATAATCGAGAATTAGGTTCAACACTGCCAATAGCCACAACCAAATCAGGATGATGGAGCTCTCTAATAACCACATCATGTGGGGAGAACTCAACTATTTTACCAGAGATAGAATGACAAATATGATAAACAAAGAGGAGGTTCATCAAAATGTCAGGAACCAAAAGAACATCTTGAAAACAACCACTTGTCAATGGAACAAAACCTGAACTTGAAACTGAAAATTGTACGAAGTCACCAACTGTAATCTGTAAAGTATTACAGTGTGCAAGTGAGGTAACAAGCTACGATGAGTATGTCATGTGGTGAGAAGCCCCATAATCAATAATCCAAGTGGATGCAGAAGGAATAGCTCGTGTAGAAAGAACATGTCCTTTCCTAGTAGAAGAGAAAGATAGAGGTTGAGGACAAATATGACGCTGCTACATGGCTACCTCCAAGGCGTCTAATCATTTCCAACAATGAGAAACTGGATGACCTTCTTTGCCATAGAAACTACAAAGTTCATCTAACTTCTTCTTAGTCTTGGAGGAAGACTCACCAGACTTAGAAGAGTGCTCCTGTTTGGGATGGGACTTTGATTTGTAATCAAAATTAGGTAGTGGTTTAGAGGAACACTCACTGCGAGCTAAATCCTTCTTAGGCTTCAGTTTCTGCTTCTTGTTCTCTTTAGATGTCTGAGCAACCAATGCTTTCGGCTTTAATCCTGTGAGAGTGTCCAACTGAGATAGGTAAGCCTTCTCATGAGTAAATCAATCACAGAACATATCAAAAGTAGGGATGGTGAAGCGTGTACCCAATGCATCAATAGTAGAATAAAAGGCGGAAGCAAATATCTGATAGGGACCTTGAAGCTTAGAAAGAATTAGGTAGATACACTCTAGGTCTGTCTTATTTTTACCACAATTGTGTAGGATAGATCTGGGGGTTTTGAACTTGTTTAGAAAGTCCTCAATGTGAGGAAAAAACTCAAATAACAAGGAAGAGAGATCTGCCTCAATCTGTAATGCTCTAAATTCATTGATAATACCAAAGAGAGTTTCAAATTTGGACCACATAGCCTGAGGAGTGAGCAAACCATCAAGGTGAAAAAGCAAGTTGTCTGAAACATGTAAGGAGATGACACCCATAGCCTCATCCATCATATTTCAGTGCTGAAGAATCTCAAAAGGATGCTGCAACAATGACTAATCCACATCCAAAAAGGACCACAACCCCCTTGATATGAGAAGCCTCATCATACGAGCTTTTCAGAGGTGATAGTTTTGGGATGTAAGAAGCTCAACTGAAGAATTTTCCATGTGTACTTGTACCTAAACCTGGACCTGCTCTTGATTATTTTTAATTAAGTGATCCTTCAGACTAGATAGAAGATGCAGAAGGGTTTTATTTGTTTTTTTTTTCGAGTTTAGGTGTTCTGATTTTCTGAAGTAAATTACATAAAATAGTAAAAAAAAACACCCCCTCACAATATGTAAAACAAAAAACCAGTACAATCTGAGAGCCAGAAAAGAAGACAAGAGCAAGGAAAATGTGTCAAACACTATCTTGTGTATCTAGTGATTTTTTTGGAAAAGATAACTCCAAATTTGAGAAGAGCTCTACAAGGCCTTTTCAATGCCTATTTGTTTTTCGAAAATGGAGTCTATTAGCCCAAGATATGGCTCTCAGAGTGCAGAAAAGAGCTCTAACTTGGATGAAAAAAAATAGGTACTAGATGAAAAAATCAGCAAATCTCACCTCTAGATCTGAGTAGAGCTCGAAAAGAGATTTCCGTCTCCTATTCATTTTTGAAAATCCGACTCCATTTGCCCAAGTTATGGCAAAATCAAATACCCTGTCAAAACCCTTCAAGGAAAAAAAAGGGCCCCACTGGTGGTGGCAGGGAGGTGGCACGCTGGATGGGTGGCAGCAGAGGTCGGGCTGCAGCGAAGACCAAGTGGCATGTAGTGGGCAGCAGCGTGCGATGGCGAGCACAGTGCAGCAGTGTCGGCGGCCCCAGGCGGTGACGAGCGCAGTGTAGCGGTGAAAGACAGCTAGGTGGCCAGGCAATTAACCGACTGCTACGGCTGTCGACAGACTAGCAACCAGCCGCAGTGGGAGACTGCCGATCGTGGCTAGCTTGGAGGCCGCTTACGGCTCCACAAACCTTCACGGTGGTGACTCAACCTTGGCAAGCCGTTAAATTGCCAAAAAAAGTTTTCTTTTTAATTTTTTGCCTCGAAAAATGTGCCCATAAAAGGAAAACTTAAAAAAGAAAAATTCACAAAGCTAAGTTGTTCAAACTGGACAAATTTTATATGAAAATGGGGTTTTTTGGGTGTTCTAAGCTCAATGGTGAGGTTCGTTTGAGCTCAAAATGCCTAGAAACAAAAAAGATACCCCATATCCAAACTAAAACCTCTCAAAAAGAACTGAAACCGTTGCCTCCAGAGAAAATCTTCTTAAAAGAAATCAGGATCAAGTAGCAATAGATGAAAGGTCTGATACCATGAAGAAGTTGAGAAATTACAACTTATGAGATCCCAAGAGCATCTGTATGCAAGAATACTTGTCACAAGAGAAGATTGGAGACAAAACACAAAAAGGCTCTGAAAGAGAGATTATCATTCAGAGGGAATGAAAAATAGAGTTACAATACAATCCTTATGATAGGAGAATGAGAAACCCTAAATATGTGCAACCCTAAAGAGATAAAGAGTATTTAATAATTATAATAATTGTTAAATATCTACAATATTATTAACTGTCTAAGTTTAGCTTAAGCATAAAGTATAATAGACTAATAATTAAACAAATAATTATTAGCTAATACAAGATAACTCTAACACTTTGCATACTGTAGGATTAAAAAAAATGAATTTCATAAAGTTTTGACCAAGTTAAGGTGGTCAGACACACGAGTTTTTATATTTCTGAAAAGTTGTAGTAAAATATTCATAATTAATTATTTACTTAAAAAAATTGCAAAAAAATGTGTCACATCCAAACACGAGTCTACTACTTATATTTAAAATCTTAGAAAAAATATTATGATTTTATTGTGGTTAGGGTGGTCAGACATACACCTACTTCTTCTCTTTTTCTTAAAATTTTAGTACTACTACATTGAAATTTCAAATTTTTATCAAATGGATTTATTTTCTTTAGAATACAACTAGTATCTTAGAAACCACGTTCAGTTTTCTACAAATTATGTTCTTACATATTTTTGAAATAATTTTCAGAAGATATTCAATTTTCACGTCAAGTTGCATAATTTTGTTTTTTTGAAATTTCATTGCCACTTAAGGGCTTGTTTTGGCCCACCATGATCCTGAACATACCCACATGCAGTGAATGTATATTGATTTTAGAGAATATGAACCTAAACAAGGAAGAAGAATACAAACTTGATGATTAGAAGTCAATAAAGAAATAGTGTATTGAATGCAGACAACAAAATTTAAGTGAAAGGTATGGTGTCAAAATTTACGTTGTTTTTGTGTAAGAATTTGTGATGGACTGAATATGATATCATTATCTTATGCCTGTTCCAATCTAACATTATGCCTTATTTATTGAATAGTTAAATATACACTCCAAATGTGGGGAGGAAGAAATCCTTAATGAAAGCAATTAGAACAATTGAAAAGCAGGCAATGGTAAAATCATTTGAAAGGTTATTATTGTATGTGGGAAATAGTGTTAGGTCCCAAAGGAAACTGAGAGGGGGGGGTGAATCAGTTGTCCAATAAACTTCAAACCAAAACTAACTTAACCAAACTTAATGCTTAATACCGGTAAACCAAACTTTAATGTCGGTAGACAGTTTAACAATTAATTGAAGTAGCGGTAAAGTTTAATGCATGAAACAGAAAGACAAATAACATACACAACACATAACACAGTTATTTGTACGTGGAAACCTTGTAAGGGGAAAAAACACCATGGGAAACCTTACCCACAATCAGATGATACTACTGTAGATAATATGTGTGTACAATATGGAGTCTGCACATGTAGAAAGGCCAACTGCCTAGAGCTCAGTGCTCAATCACAAAATGGGAGTCACACTGACTACAATTGGATGGTTAAATCCAATGATAATGTACTGCTCAAAATAGCATCTTCATATGATGGATTCAGTACCAGTTAAGCTCTAATTTTCCTTCTTCAAACCTTCCTTCAATCTTGAATGATGTCTGCATGTATAACTCTACTTATATTTGCATATACCTTATTACAATCCTTTTTCACTTCTCTACACAATCTCATTAATGAGATCTTACATATATACGAAAACCTAAAACCAAATGAGTAGGTTGGCTCACTAAGATATTACAATAAAATCAATTACAAATGAATTAATATGTGATGCATGATGTCATCTCAATGCATTTACAATAATAACAAGTCATCTTCATGGCGTGTCATGCTAATCTGCTTGTCGGTGCATATCCTGGACCTATTTGGCGATAACAAAAAATATGCAAACCCGATTAGATCAATAATCAAATCACCAAAACCAAGTGTCCAAACAATGTCTTTGACATAACCAAGTAATCTCCAGATGATAACAGATCATCCTCAGTGCTAATGAACAATATAACCTGTCGGTGAACCAAATATTGGTGACTGTTCATAAGTCACTGATCATGCCGGTGAAAACTAAAGATCTCCAAGTGCTTCTCAAGTGTTGACAAGTGTTGACATCAATGAAAAACCCATATCAAAATTCATGTTGCTTTTGTGTGAGAATTTGTGATGGACTGAATATGATATCATTATCTTATGCCTGTTGCAATCTAATGTTGGCATTTGGTATTATAACAGACAATGGGAGATTGTTGGCATTTCAATAAGGATATTGAGAAGGTTGTTGATGATTATGGATATAACTGATTAAGGATGTTTACTGTCTTGATATTATTATTTTTTCATTGATGTCAAGAAATTGATTTTCTAATTCAGTATGATGTTGCCATATCTTGAGAAGTATGATTTGAAGAGTATAAAGATGTCGGTTAAAGACACAGAAAAAATATGATGAATAAGGGGATGAATAAGATATTCAATGGGCAACTATTACTGAGTTAGATAATGATGAGATCATGATGTTTAGATTGTTTTAACATCATACATATGTTGTAAATTGTAAGGTTAATACTATACTATGTTACTGAGCAAAAAACCTAGTCGGTAAACCCTAAGGTTATCACTATCGGTTAATGAAGGCAGAATGTCTACCGAGTGAAGTTTAGTATTTACCAAGTTATTACTGAGTTGTTACCAAGTTGTAACTAAGCTATAACAAAATACATTAAATGGTTACATGTGTTATTTAATGAAGGAAGCTGATGAGTTGGAACTGATTAAATGATTGGTATGTCGTGCATGAAGTTTTTTAATGAATCTATGGCAAAGGAAAATCAGCATGAAGATCTACAGCTCAGATTGAACCGCAATACCCTAGCACAAGTTCCAAGAAATGTATACAAGTTCCAAGGCAGGGTAAAACATTTTCAGATCGAAGGATACATTGAACCTGGTCAAAGTTTGAAGATCTGATGGCTATGATTGATCATGGGAAATGTGATCAAGGAGATTAAGCAGTTAGCTAATTGTTTATAAATAGGGAACTATTGATAAACAATGTATGCAGGCAAATGTATGCACAGGGATGCTACATAGTGATTATCGAGCATAGAAGCTTGAAGACCTGTTTGAATAACAAAGTATAGAAGCCCAGCAGATGGACAAGATTAGTTCTATGTCTAGATTGTATTGAGCAAATAAGAATCTGCTTTAGCATTTTAGATGTGAAGTTGCAGATAGATTTTTAGTACTGTTATTTTGTGAAAGTGACAGAAAATCTCTTAACTGGGTGGACTTAACAGTCTTATTTGGAAAGCCCTCTAACAAGGTGACATTTTGATTGAGTGTTTGAAATCCTTTAACAAGGTCACTTCTAACAAGGTGAAGATCCTAATAGATCTGAGGGAAATCCCTTAACCGGGTCACATCTAGCAATGTGTTTGTAATCTTTAACAAGATTTGCTTTTAACCGAGCATACTCTAGAAGAGTATATTTCTTAGTGGGTCCGAAATCCCACAGTGGTTTTTCCCTATTTGGGTTTCCACGTTAAATCTGGTGTTATGAGGTTTATGATGTTTATATGCTTTTGAGTTTGCATGTTTAGCAGTTTTGGTTATATTACTGAAGTATATGTTATCGAGGTTGAATCTGATGTTTTTATGGAAGATTAAGGTTGTATGATTCACCCCCCCCTCTCATCTTGTTGGCTATTGGATCTGTACATACATTAAGTATTAGAACTATGAATTGGTATCAGAGTTTTGGACTCCAGAAGAAAAGTTTAAAGGTACTTGAGGCAAAGATCCAAATATGTATAAGAGGGATGCACCGAAGCTAAACAAGTCAAATTTCTCTACATGGCAGAAAAGGATGAAGCTGCACCTATCAGGAGTTGGAGAATATGCTGTATATTATGTGGAGAATGATTTCATCACACCGAGCACCTATCCATTGACAATGGAAGAGATAAAGGCAAAGCAAGAACATATCCAAGCAATGATTGAAATAACATCTGCATTGACCGACTCAGAGTTTAATGATCTAGAAGGCTGCAATGATGCAAAGGCTATGTGGGATAAGCTCATATCAATATATGGAGGAGATGAACATGTTCAAAGAGAAAAAGTAGACAGTCTAAGAGGGAAACTTGAATCTATGAGGATGAATGAAGGAGAGAACATAACCCAGTACAGTACAAGACTAAAGGAGATTGTCAATCAAATCAAAGGAGTAGGTGGAACTATTGAAGAAAAGGATATAACAAGTAAGTTGTTAAGAACCCTTCTACCAACTTATGCAATTAGAGTCTTTGCAATCAATGAATTGAGGTCTGTACCTAATATGTCAGTTTCTTTAGATGCTACTATTGGTAAGCTACATGCATTTGAGTTAAGTAACTTTGATAACAGTGGATCTTCGGTAAATAAAGTTGAATCTGCATTTAGTTCTTTTCATCTTGATGAATCTAATGATTACAATGAAAGAAAGTATAAGTACTCTGAAGGAGATCACAGTGGAGCAAGTGAAAGATTTCCTAAGAACATGGAAGAAGTACACAAACTGTATGAGGAAATAAAAAAGCAGGAAGAGTTTGAAGCACTATTAGTCAGAAGGTTACTAAGAGGCAAAGGTAAGTATAAAGGAAAACTACCTTTGAAATGTTTCAATTGTGATAAAATAGGACATATGGCTTCTAACTGTCCTGACAAAGAATCTACTGAAAAGAGAGATTACCGAGATGATAGACAGAAAGACAATCATTATAGAGGTCACCGAGACTTTAGAAGAAGAGATAGAAAGACATGGATAATAGCTGATAAGGAATCCAATGATGACAAATAAGATGAAACTGATACAAAGGAAGTAGTTATGTGGCTATCAAAGATGGATTAGATGAAGAAAGGTATAAAGAAAAAGCCCTAATATCTCATGTAAATACTAATGATTCTTGGATCATAGATAGTGGATGCTCACATCATATGACAGGAGATAAACACAAGTTTGTTATGTTAGAAGATTATGATGGAGGCTATGTAAGATTTGGTAATGATGCACCATGTCCGGTGAAAGGTAAAGGATCTATAACACTTCTTGACAATGCAAGATGCAATGATGTTTATTGGGTTGAAGGTTTGAAATACAATTTGTTGAGTGTAGCATAGCTAAACAATACAGGTTATCGAATAGAATTTTAGAAGGGAATTGTCAAAGTTCATGACAAGAATGGAAAGTTAGCTGCTACCGGGACACAAACAAAAGGTAACACATTTCACCTTGACTCAACTCGGAACAAGTGTTTGTATGCAAAGATAGATGATACCTAGTTATGCCATAAAAGGTTTTGTCATGTAAATTTTGATAATTTGATCAAAATAAGTAAGAAGCACCAAGTAAGAGGTCTACCGAGTCTTCAAAAACCTAAGAATGCTATGTGTTGAGGATGCCAGATGGGTAAGATGATAAGATCAAGCTTTACAAGTAAGTCTTACACTTCTAAGGGAATTTTAGATCTTGTGCACACTGATCTTTGTGGTCCTATGAAAGTTCAAAGTTATAATGGTGATAAATATTTCATATTATTTGTGGATGACTATTCAAGGATGATGTCAGTAATGTTTTTAAAAGAAAAATTAGAAGCTTTTCAAATGTGTAAATGGTACAAGGCAAGAGTTGAAAATGAAACATGAAGACAACTAAAATGTCTTAGATCAAATAGAGGAGGAGAGTTCACATCTGATGAGTTCAACTTATTCTGCAATGATCATGGTATTAAAAGACAAGTCTCTGCACCGAGAACTCCACAGCAGAATGGAATAGCTGAGAGAAGAAACAGATCTATTGTGGATTGTGCTAGAACCCTGATGATTGAAAAGAAAGTGCCACAAAAATTTTGGAGAGAAGCAATAAGCACAACATTTTACACCTTGAACCGAGTACAACTGAAGAAAGGTACTTTGAAGACACCATATGAAATCTGGTATGACAAGAAACCTAATGTAAGTTATTTTAAAATCTTTGGAAGTAAATGCTATGTACACAAAGATGATAGAAATGGTAAGTTTGATCAGAAAAGTGAAGAAGGAACATTTCTAGGTTATTCTTCTAGAAGCAAAGCATTTAAATGTCTAATCAAATCATCTAACAAAATAGTAGAAAGTGAAAATGTGAAAATTGATGAATTTACAGAAAGGAATGATGAAGGAAATTCCAAAGAACTAGAAGATTATGATGAATTTGTCTATGTTCAACTGACAAGTCCTACCGAGAAAATTGTTGAAGAAAATGAAGAGAATATCCAGTGATGAAGAAGATCATACAGAGCCTACCGAGCCTGTATTAGCCAAGTATGTAAGAAGACATCATGCACCAAGTCAGATTATAGGAGATAAGGATGATCCAATGATGATAAGGAACAAACTGAGACAGAACACATGTCTGATATATGAATTTGAACCGAGAATAGTGAAAGAGGCATTTAATAATGAAGATTGGATAAATGCTATGACAGAAGAGATTGATCAAATCAAGAAGAATGACACATGGACACTAATCCCAACATCAAAGGACAAAAATGTAATCTATACAAAGTGGATTTTTAGAAACAAGCTAAATGAAAAAGGAGAGGTCATTCGAAATAAAGAAAGACTAGTTTGCAAAGGTTATGCTCAAGAAGAAGGAATTGATTATGGTGAAACTTTTGCACCTATGGCTAGACTTGAAGGAGTAAGAACATTGTTGGCATATGTTGCTTTCAAAAACTTCAAGGTATATCAAATGGATGTCAAATCTGCATTTCTGAATGAAATATTAGAAGAAGTTTTTATTGAACAACCTGAAGGATTTTGTGAAGACAATAATAAAGATCAGGTATGTAAATTGAACAAAGCATTATATGGTCTGAAACAAGCACCTAGAGAATGGTATGAAATATTGCAGTCTTATTTGATTAAGATTGGTTTTATAAGGACAAGTGAGAACAACAATATGTACATGAAGAATGATGAAAATGGAATACTGATCTCAGCCATATTTGTTGATGATATTATATTTTGTGGAAATGACTCTTTATGGAAAAACTTTGGAAATGAAATGAGCAAAGAATTTGAGATGTCATTAATCGGTGAGATAAAGTATTTTATAGGTTTACAAATACTGCAAATGAAAAATGAGATTTTCATTACTCAATCAAAATACATAAAGGAAATCTTCAAGAAATTTGGAATGGAGGATTCAAAACCAGTAAGTACTCCTATGACTACCAACTGTAAATTATCAAAGAATGATGAATCTGCATCTGTTGATGAGACACTTTACCGATCCATGATTGGAAAGCTACAATATGTTGTTCACAATAGACTAGACATAGCACACGCAATAGGTATAGTTGCAAGATTCTCTACAGATCCTAAGGAAACACACATGATAGCAATCAAAATAATTTTTAGATACTTGAAAGGCACAGAGGATTATGGCTTAGTATATCAGAAAGGAAATTATTTTGAATTAAAAGTTTATATTAATGTTGATTGGGCAGGTAACATTGATGACAAAAAAAGCACAAGTGGAGGAGCTTTCTTTTTAGGAGAAAGACTAGTGAGTTGGCTGAGCAAGAAACAAGGATGTGTTTCACAGTCAACAACAAAAGCTGAATACGTTGCTACAACATTGAATTGTACCAACATAGCATGGATCAAACAACTATTGGAAGGAATAAATGAGAAAGTTACCGAGCCAGTAACTATATTCTGTGACAATACTAGTGCCATTAACATTTCAAAGAATCTTGTTATGCACTCTAAGACAAAGCACATCTCTATCAAATATCATTATCTTAGAGAAGAAGCTCAAGAGAAGAAAGTGGTGTTGGAGTATGTTAGCACAAAGGAACAAATAGCAGATATCTTCAGCAAGTCACTACCAAGGGACACTTTTGAATATCTCAGAAGTAAGTTAGGGGTCCTACCCCTATCTTCTACTCACTGACCGAGTTTGGTGAAAGCATCAATTCAATGACTATCGAATATCTTTTTAGAGTTGATGCTGATTTACACACTTTAGGATGTTTTCTAAAGGTGTGCAGGAAATAATGCAGGAAATAATATAGGATACAATACAGGGAACAGGAATTGAAGACAAATGCTCTGACCGAGACTAAGTTGATACACATTACAATAGGAATTCACTTCATACAGGGAGAAATTATTTTTAATTCTTTACTTTTTGGCATTGTTGTCAAAGGGTGAGAAGATTGATTTAAAAGACTGAAACTGAAGGAGAGAAGACTGGAGAAAAAAGGAGAAGTCTAATGTATAGGGGAGAATTCTGATGACAGCAAGAGTGCATTTCAAAATTTCAGAATCACAACAATCCGAATCTTTTTAAGGTCAAATCAATTGGTTTTGCCATCAATGCCTAAGGGGGAGATTGTTGGCATTTGGCATTATAACAGACAATGGGAGATTGTTGGCATTTCAATAAGGATATTGAGAAGGTTGTTGATGATTATGGATATAACTGATTAAGGATGTTTACTGTCTTGATATTATTATTTTGTCATTGATGTCAAGAAATTGATTTTCTAATTCAGTATGATGTTGCCATATCTTGAGAAGTATGATTTGAAGAGTATAAAGATGTCGGTTAAAGACACAGAAAAAATATGATGAATAAGGGGATGAATAAGATATTCAATGGGCAACTATTACCGAGTCAGACAATGATGAGATCATGATGTTTAGATTGTTTTAACATCATACATATGTTGTAAATTGTAAGGTTAATACTATACTATGTTACCGAGCAAAGAACCTAGTCGATAAACCCTAAGGAACCTAGTCAGTAAAACCTAAGGTTATCGCTATCGGTTAATGAAGGTAGAATGTCTACTGAGTGAAGTTTAGTATTTACCAAGTTATTACCGAGTTGTTACCGAGTTGTAACTAAGCTATAACAAAATACATTAAATGGTTACATGCGTTATTTAATGAAGGAAGCTGATGAGATGGAACTGATTAAATGATTGGTATGTCGTGCATGAATTTTGTTAATGAATCTATGGCAAAGGAAAATCAGCATGAAGATCTACTGCTCAGATTGAACCGCAATACCCTAGCACAAGTTCCAAGAAATGTATGCAAGTTCCAAGGTAGGGTAAAACATTTTCAGATCGAAGGATACATTGAACCTGGTCAAAGTTTGAAGATCTGATGGCTATGATTGATCATGGGAAATGTGATCAAGGAGATTAAGCGGTTAGCTAATTTTTTATAAATAGGGAACTATTGATAAACAATGTATGCGGGCAAATGTATGCACAGTGATGCTACATAGTGATTACCGAGCACAGAAGCTTGAAGACCTGTTTGAATAACAAAGTATAGAAGCCCAGTAGATGGACAAGATTAGTTCTATGTCTAGATTGTATTGAGCAAATAAGAATCTACTTTAGCATTTTAGATGTGAAGTTGTAGATAGATTTTTATTACTGTTATTTTGTGAAAGTGACAGAAAATCTCTTAACCGAGTGGACTTAATAGTCTTATTTGTAAAACCCTCTAGCAAGGTGACATTCTGATTGAGTGTTTGAAATCCTTTAACAAGGTCACTTCTAACAAGGTGAAGATCCTAACAGATCTGAGGGAAATCCCTTAACCAGGTGACATCTAGCAATGTGTTTGTAATCTTTAACAGGATTTGCTTTTAACTGAGCATACTCTAGAAGAGTATATTTCTTAGTGCATTCAAAATCCCACAGTGGTTTTTCCCTATTTGGGTTTCCACGTAAAATTTGGTGTTATGAGGTTTATGATGTTTATATGCTTTTGAGTTTGCATGTTTAGCAGTTTTGGTTATATTACTGAAGTATATGTTACCGAGGTTGAATTTGATATTTTTATGGAAGATTAAGGTTGTATGATTCACCCCCCCCCTCTCATCTTGTTGGCTATTGGATCTGTACTTACATTAAGTATCAAAACTATCATCTAACATTATGCCTTATTTATTGAATAGTTAATTTATACATTCCAAATGTAGGGAGAAAGAAAGCCTTAATGAAAGCAATCACAACAATTGAAAAGCAGGCAATGGTAAAATCAATTGAAAGGTTATTATTGTATGTGGGAAATAGATGTTGTCAAAAAACTATTTTACAAGGGGATGTTTGAAGGTTATACTAAATGATCAATGTATTGACATTATGGAGGAAGAGTGATAGTTGGAACCTACAATTATGCAAATAATAAAGCTATTACCAGGAATGGTTGTTGAAGCATAGCAATGGATAGAAGCGAAAGTGAATTGAAGCAGATTAATAAAAAAAATTATTTGTTGTGTTGCATATATGGTAATTACTTAAATTAACATAGCCTAAGATGAGGAGGAATAACCATACCTAAAAGAAGATACAACAACTGAGGAAAGTGGCAATGCATGCACAACAGGTATTAGACACCTACAAAGTGATAAAATAGCTACATGAATATTTAACATACTATCAGTTCGTTGAAGATAATAGAACATGTAGTGTAGATGTATAAAAAATGGCCATATTCCTAAATGAATATTTAATGTTCAATTTATTCTCATTCCTCTATTTAGTTAAATCTAATTTAATTAAATCACCCAAATTCTTCCATTTAATTAAATAAATTATTCAATTTATTTAGTTAAATTCACTTAAGCTCTTTACATCATTTTATTGAATAAATCATTTTATTCAATTAAATCACTTCCCCCTACTTTTTAATTAAATTTACATTTAATTAAATAATTTACCCCAATTGAATAAATCTAATTTATTTAATTTCCCAACTTGCAACCAAATTAAAATAAAGCAATTTATTTTAATTAATCCTATTATTCCTCATCCACTTGCATTTTCCTACATCTCCCACTTGCATCCTAACCCCCTTCCTAAATTCTTCTAGAACCTATCTAATCCTAATCAATTAGCCTAAACCCTTCAATCATATCATTTTCCCTAAATTTGAGGATGTCACTTCTCAAATTTGGAGGAAAGTCTTCCAAAGGCATTAAAGCCTTTATCCCTTCAACAAGCTCACTTGTTGAATACCCCCAAATTTGTAAGGACTCTTACAAATTTGTCCCCAAAGTCTTCCTAACCATCAATAGTTAACTAAACCTTAGTGGCATGGTTAGAGACTTTTTGCCTAACTTAACCCTCTTCTAACCCAGGGGTGTCATCAAACATTCATTGCTTTGACCATGGTTATCCCTTTAACCTTTGCACAAGAGTTTATCCTTTGGGTAAAAGATTTATCCATTGGATAACCCTAACCTAACCTTAACCCTTACCTCCTAAGGTAACCATGAGGTCTTCTCAAGCATTTAATGCTTATTTCATCTCCTCTCAAGCAATCTTATGTTGACAATTGTCACCATTTTATTGGTGAAAATTGTAAACATGGATGGATAACTTTCAATCGTGACCCTTGATTAACTTCTTCAATCTTGACCATCCATTTCCCTATTTTCACTATAAATAGACCTCTCATTCCTCCATTTTAAGGATCCATGCAAGCTTTTAGTATCTCATTTATGCTCAAATTTATCAATACATCTAGCATCTCTTTGTAATAGGAATTAATCTAATAAGCATTTTAGATTATTTCCTTTATCATTAGCTTAGATCATTAACTAGTATATCATGTTAGGATAGTATTGCTACTAACCTTATCATCTTATAATCTAGTTTACTTCATTTTTAGAATCATGCATAGATAGGATGCATTTCATGGTAGAATTAATCTAAAGCATCTCTCATTCTTGCATTCGTCATCCCTAAGCCACCTTGCTCAGTGATCTGAGAGAAAAGGCATTGCCTTGAGGGACCTTGTGAGATAGAGAACCATGGAATCTACCTTGGGAAGTTGAGTCATTCTTCATGACTCCATAACTTGCACCAAGAAGTCTCGTGGGTGTGTGAACCAACTCTTTGAGACCACATTTTCACATTTTAAGTTTCATTGGCTCGCTTTTCACACATTTATGGCACCCACCGTGGGGCACTACCCCATTAATCAAATCGATTTTTAAAAATAATCACTTTTGCAGGTACGAGAGAAACAAGAATCAGTGCGTAGGGAACATCCCTTAGCGCATCTGGTTAATCATCTAGTGCATCCGGCTCCCTGTTCGGCGTGTGGGACTCATTTCCTAGTGCATGCAGACCATCACTTAGCGCATCAACTTTTTAACATTTTCTTGTAGGTCTCAGTGCGGGAAAATAACAGCGCAACGCATTCCGAAAATAGTTTAGCGCATCGGGTCTGTCCAATAACGCATCCCAATTGTTTTGTAGTGCGTACAGTCATTTTTGTAGTGCATTATAGACAAAAGGCAAAAACTAAAATTGTAACTGAGCCTAAATTTAGACTTGTTGAAGTCCACAAGAGCCTATAATTTTTTCTAACTATTTTGGTTGGTGTTTTGCAGGATCTTTAACATTTTCTTGCAGGGAGGAGCATAGTTTTACTTTTAGAGTTACAATAGTTTAAGTTTTTTCTAACTTAGTTAAAATTTAAAGATTTTTAATTCTTATAGGGTAAAATTGAACTCACCTTGTTTGGGCTATAAAAAGAACCACAAAAACAATCCTTTTTTGCTTTTCCTAGGAAGACACATTTTTTCTTTGGGCTCTAAAAAGAACAAGGCAAATTTTCAGTTTTGCAAACAAATGGGCTTAAGAAGAACTTCACCATCCTTTGGTGCATAAAAGGATCCACTTCAAAAATTTTACAAAGTAAAGAATCACACATGTCCAAAGTCATTTGCAACTATAGAGGGAAGATCTTCCCCTTTTTGATCGATTTATTTCGTTGACCAAACATCGAATTTACTTTGTTGACCAGTTCTTTTCATAGATCAGAAAATCATTGCCTTGAAAGGATAAAATAAACACCATGTTTTTGTGGGGCAACATCTTCATATAGAATTTAGCAAATCATTGCCTTGAAAGATAAAAATAACCTTGTTTGCCTTGTCTCAGAAGTGGAAGGAATATGCTCTCCCCTTAACTGGGTGATCAAAAGGCCAGACCACTCTTACGCTTTTAGTCATATTGCATTAAATCCTTTAGCAGGCCTGCCTTCTCGAGGGGTTGAAAAACTCTTAAAGCCATTTTTGGCCGGTGTGAAGGGAATGACCTAAGTGGGAATTGACTTTGAAGCCAAGTGTTCCAACCCACTATAATCAAAAGTGGAAAGTGACGAAAGTCCCTTTCGATGGTTGCATGTAGCGATTAGTCTTCCCCCAGTATCCTTGAGATACGCAAAGCCTTTGTTCTAAAGGTTGGGAAGCCTCCTAAGAGAGTTTATCACTGACGGCCGAACGGAAAGCCCGATTATGAACTTTAGCATAAAAACTTTGAGTTGAGTCAGTATCTAGACATTTGTAATATCATAGTGCAAGGGTGGAGAATAATCCGCCCCAAGATCTCTCACCATATATCTCCTAAGATAACTACTCAATTGTGAAGCAATTCACTTTGGGTTAATTTCTAGCAAAAAGCAAAAAGATGCGCGCCCCCTAGGGGGTGACACGACTGTTTGAGCTGACAGAGTATCAAGACTAGTGGGCTATGATATTACTTATGACCCTTGAATAAAGAGTCTGACTAAATTGCTTGTTGTATATAAACCTGTTAAAACATTGGGGATTTGAACACATCCTTGCAAAACACACACTCATTGTTTAGATTAAGCAAAATGGTTGCTTCTTTTGTGTCGTGCTTTCATTTGTTACTTCAAAATATCATCTATCATCCCTGAAAAACTCAAAGCAAAATTTCAAAAATTGTAGATGAACAACCAAGTCAAACTATCAGGGCAATTTAGCACGTAAGAGAAACCTCTTAGCATGTAGAAACCATCTTTTAGCTCATTAGACATTTGCCTTAGCACATTAGGGCTTAACATTAGCGCTTCGTAAAAATCCAAAACTAGTAGTTTCAAGTAGCATATTTTGAAAATAGTTTGGCGCATTGAAGCATTAGCTTAGCACGTAGAGACTAAACCTTAGTGCGTAGGGTTTAACAGTTAGTGCGTTGGCGGCCCATATTGGCACATAGCATTTTTGAACTAAGACAAAATAAAATATATCAGTTAGCGTGTCATAGGGGGCAGCTTAGCGCATGGAGTCTTTTCTCTAGTGCATTGAGGACTTTCTATAGCGCATTGCGTCTTTGTCTTAGTGCATAACCAAAACCAGGAAAACAGGGGGCAAAACAGAGGTCATTTTTGAAAAATTTGAAAACAATTTTAGGAGCTTTCCTTCCTCAGCCTAAACTTTATCAAATAGAAAACCAAAACAAAGTATCCAAAACTATTCTCAAAACAAGTTTTTTGTCAAACAAAGTTGTCCAAAATCTAAAAACCAGTCGCAAGATAACACATCTCTCCTATCAAAATTAGGAAACATCATCACATGTATCAAACAGGTCCTTCAATCAAATGGATTTCTATCCCAAAACACATTTGTTTTAAAACTCCAAGTTGTCAAAACAAGTTTCCATATCGGGAAAGCTCGTATTCCATATCATTGGACATGCTTTGTCATGAGGGGGCATCTAAACCTTCATTTTGATAAAGTAAAACTTGGGTTTCCAGAACAAGCTAAACTAAATCCAAAAGAAATCAAAGGAAGCCATTGATCACTTGTGCATGACTAATCCTCATATTTTGAGAAGAAATAATATTTATCATAACACTAAGTTGAAGAAACAACAACCCAGTTCTCTGAAACTTGCCAAACAAAATAAATTTGTATACATCAATCGCCAACTCTTCAAATCTCATCGAACATTCCTTCGTCATATGCGCTTGTATCTTCAAGACAAAACAAATGAATTTGACAAGGAACCATTGAGGAGTAGAGCAATCTGTCAAAAGTCGGCATTTAGTCAATGCCTTAATTAAGGAGGGAAGATCAATTTGGCCTTCTTTCCCAAAGAGTGCATCACTTACAACATACCCCAATTTGAACCACCAACCCCTGAACAAAACACTGAAGAGGAGTTTGTTCCTTTTATCACAGAAAGATTTAATTAGATGCCTGATGTTACTCGCTCTCAACAAAACAAACAAAGTGAAATGCAACCAGAGTCTAGCATGAATCGAAGATTATCAAATCCTTTCGAGTGGCTGAATCTAGAGGACACCATAATTTATGAGGAACTCCTCCAAGAATGTCAAGAAAGAGCTTCATTTCAAAAACTTGTGGAAAGACTCACGGAAAATGACATGGAAAAATATCTGCTCATGTTCACAAGCAAAGGAATTAAACTTCTTGAAGACTTTGACACTGACATTTTTAGAACAAGATCTCGATATTATGATTATCAAGAACGAAAAAGAGACAAAGAAGCCCGTGACCTAGAACAAAACATACATGAGCAAAATCTACCAAAAACAGAACTTGCCCGAGCAAAACATCCCAAACCAAACATACCATTCCACACACCATTTCAGCTTAGAACTAATACAAGGGAAGAACCCTTCCCTCGGGAAAATAATGCACCTTTGATTGCTCTCACTCAACAAATGCAAATGTTACAAAGACAAATGCAAGACATGCAACAAGGGACAACAGTATGGTACTCCTTAACTAAAATTTGTCCTTATCCGTTTGACAAACGATTAAACATGGTGCCTTTTCCCCTAAACTCAGACATTCCAAAATTTGACAAATGTGATGGGAAAAGCGATCCTCATGATCATGTTCGAGAACTATTTACCATGAGTCCTGAATTCACCCATGATGACACCTATTTGACGAGGTTATTCCCAAGAAGCTTGGGAGGACAAACGATGGAATGGTTATCCAAAATCACACCTCCTGTCAGATCATTTGATGAATTAGTCAACAAATTCATAACTCAATATTCCTATAACATTCAACATGCTATCACCATGTTAGATGTCGGTAACACCAAATAGAAAAAAAATGAAACATTCATGGTATTCCTTCAAGGTTGGCGGTGTATGGTTTCAAGATATCCTCGAGATGTGCCTGAAAAGGAAAAGATGGAGATTTTCATCGACAACTTGAGTAGTGAGATGATTTACATACTCAAACTTCAATGCATACCATCTTTTGCCAAATTGATTGAGAATGACATCCAAGTAGAAGAGGCACGTGTCAAGAAGGGAACACTAAAATTATTCAAAGAAGGAACAAGTTCATCCTATTACAACAACCAAAACAACAACAACTTAGACAAATCTAGATTCTAGACCAGAAACAAAAACACTAGATATGAAGGAGGAAATGAATCAAATGACCCAAAATCCAAGCAACCAGTGCTACTGTTATCAGGTAATCCTCAAGCTACAAAGAATCCCAAAGGTGCTAACCAAGGCACTAACACTTATGAACCAAATACCAATCAAGATCAACTCAACACAAACAACACCAACAATGCCCAAAACAATAATACCAATCAAGGACCTAATCTAAACTCACGACGTAATGCAAACAACTTTCCAAAACACATTTACACACCACTAGGGCAATCACTGGAGTCAGCATTCAGAAAACTCCTAGAAAACAAAATTATCTCCTTACTAGTAATCAACAACTTTGAACCATAAATCAAACCACCCTGGTGGAATGACTCACACTTTTGTGATTTTCATCGCAACAAAGGTCATCAAACAAATGATTGCATGAGACTGGAAAACATTGTTCAAGACATGATTGATAGAGGTTATTTAACAGTCGATGGTCTCAAAACAAATGGTGACCATGAAGCCTTTAAAAATCCTCTTCCAAACTACAACAAGGATGGAGCTTCAACCTCGAATGATACATGTGGAGCTCGTATCAATCACATATACCACCAATCATATATCAACTGAGGACAATCAGGTCAATGTTATCACAATCAAGGACAAGCGTGAACATGAATCCGTCAATGTAACAACCAGAGCTCAAAAATATGTCTTGAAGGGGCATATGTCAATAGTAAACACCATACCCAAAATTCAATATGATCTAGTTAGTCAACTGCACAAAACTCCTGCTCAAATATCTATACTGGAGTTACTAAAACTTTCACCAAAACACAAAGACATCTTGGAACAAGCGTTATTGGAAACAAATGTACCTCAAGATCTGGATGCTAACAAATTCCAAGCCATGGTAGCTCATATGACAGGGCCTCATAACCTCACTTTTTCAGAGCATGATAATATCTCATTGAGCCATCCACATAATACTCCACTCCACATTGAAGTCTTGGTCTACAAGCATTGAGTCAAAAGGGTATTAATACATGGAGGAGTTGGACTCAATATATGTACCTTAAAACTTATCCGTGCATTAGGCTTCTCCGAGCAATCTATTGATCAACGCAAAAAGATCACTATCAAAGCATATGATGATGAAGAGAGATAATGTAAAGGAATAGTAATGGTGCCAATTCAAGTAGGACCAATACAAAAGGACACTATGTGCCAAGTCTTAGACATAGACCTCACATACAATATCTTATTGGGTCGACCCTGGATACATGAAATGCAAGCAGTACCTTCTACTTGTCATCAGTGTGTTAAGTTCCCCTACAATGGGTAGGAGATTTCTATATCAGCAGATCATAATCCATTCCAACATTGTAATGCTATGGGGGCAACCCAAGATAGCTTGGTTCCGCATAATAGAGAAAAACAAAGTTACTCAGCACCAGATCTTCAACAAGAAAAGTCTACATCACTATCTATAGATTTCAAATAGAAAATGAAAATCAAAGAGCAAGTCATGGGACAATACTCTTTGGAACCCATGTGTTTGGCCAACTTACCAGCATCACCAAAATCTCATGGATTACCTACAACATCAACACATCAAGCAACCCATCCCGTCCCCAAGTTTGATGGCAAATTTATCCAACTAGGCACTCTAGCACATGAATCAGAGGAAAAATACATCCTTAGTTGGTTATACAAGGATGAGGAAGAAGGCAAAGAAGCTATTATGGAGGTAGCTATACCAACACACCTGTATGGAAAAGGCTACTTGATCATGCAACAAATGGGATACAAGGGCAAAGGACTTATTGGAAAACATCAGGAGGGCGTCACAAAACCATTAGATCCTCCTTCATAATTTAGTAAAGACAAAAAAGGATTAGGCTATGAACTCACTCTACCACCAAAGAAGACACCACACAAATACCAAAAACCTTAGTGGAAAGCTAAGAAGAAATACAAGGAAGACTCCTGGCAGGAGGCACTATTTAAGTCAGTGGAGACAATACGTAAAGAACGTGAAAATCAAGAACAAAAGCAATATCAAAGGCAACCTATCAATCAAAAGAAGGAAGCATCTACTGCAAAAACACATCATATTCAAGAACCACTATCCAACAAAGAAGAATCATCTCCTAGTAACATCATTTCTCCTTGAGGAGAGATAGTATATGAACAAATGCAAAGAGTGGAAGCAGGATTTGACACAGAATCAGAGAAAACTATCAAACTTGTATCGATCATCAAAGACCAGTTCTCACCCTACAACATAACAGTCCACAACACTGCCAGAATCTGGGATAATACCTTTGAGACTGATTCCAATGCATATGAATGGGGCAGTTATTCTAATGTTACTGAAGATATTGATGCAAATGATAGTCATACACCCATCTCTCAAGAAGAACATGGCACAAAATCTAGACCACTTGAATTTGGTCCACATAATATCTATGACGCCAAAGAAAATGAGCAACAACATTACGAGCAAGTCTATACAGAAGATGATACCATCAAAGACCTTGATGAAATCCTTAACTTCTTTAACACCCAGACCCACCATGATGATACCTCCATCCTGACACTTACAACAGCAGAACTTGATCCACCTAATGACTCCTCCCCACTTGTCTTTCTTGACCTTATAGACTGGGACGAACCTGAAACTCATGATATACCAATTTTCCCAAATGACAAATCCATTATCCATTACTTGTGTACCATTAAACTAGAAGTAGACTCTACCAGTGAACAAAGTAACGACATCTGCAATAGGGGAGTGCCAAGTCTCTCAGTTGCAAAAATAAACAAAATAAAGGATCTACTACTGAAAACCAGTCAATGGCAGCAATAGATCACAAAAAAGTAAAAATAAAGGACACATCTGAGGGTGAAAACCTTTGTAAGGCACCTAAAGATGGGAGACTTGACACTCTTCCTGAGCATTATCACGAGTGATCACCTATATTGATTGAGCCCACTCAATCAATCAACATTGGTACTACATAAGCAGCCAAAAATATACAACTTGCAAAATCTTTGACAGAGGAAGAAAGATCAGAGTTTATCAATTTTTTAAAAGAAAAGCAAATCAACTTTGATTGGTCATATGTAGATATGCCCGGGATTGGTCCACAATTAATCATGCATCACTTATCCATTACCTCAGGCGCTAAGCCAGTCAAGCAAAAACTAAGAAAGATGAATCCACATGTGACACTCATGATTAAAGCTGAGCTGAAGAAACTAGTAGATGTCAGATTCATTCAACCTATCGACTATGCTGAATGGATTTCTAACATTGTACCAATATCAAAACCAAATGGCAGTATCAAAATATGCACAGATTTTAGAGATGTTAACAAAGCCTGTCCCAAGGATGACTTTCCTTTACCTAGTATTGACATAATTGTAGACCTCACAACAGGCCATGCAATGCTATCACTAATGGACGGTTTTTCAAGCTATAATCAAATCAAGATAGACCTGGAGGATCAAGATAGGACAATATTTACTTGTCCTTGGGGAACATACTATTGGAATGTCATGCCTTTTGGTTTAAAGAATGACAACAATCTTTCATGACATGATCCATACCTTCATGGAGGACTATGTGGATGATTTACTAGCCAAATCATTCACTAGGGCAAAACATTTAAGCATCTTAGAAAATATTTTTGACAGATTGGAAAAATTCCAAGTCAGGCTCAACCCTAAGAAGTGTGTCTTCGGGTTTACATCAGGCAAGTTACTAGGCTACATAGTTTCCGCTATGGGTATTGAAGTGGATCCAGCAAAGGTACAACCATTATGGAGATGCCGCCACCAAAGAACATCAGCCAGCTCAGATCTCTACAAGGACGGCTCCAATCAATCGGGCGATTCATCACTCAACTAGCAGATAAAAGTCTATCATTTAATAATTTTCTACATAAAAAATGTACAATTCAGATGGGAAGTGAAATGTGCAGAATCATTTTATCAAATCAAGCAGTATCTAATGAATCCACCAGTTCTAGTACCACCAATAGAAGGGAAGCCACTCAATATCTACATTTCAACAATAGATATATCACTCGGGGCATTGTTAGCACAAGAGGATCAACAAGTCAAGGAGCGAGCTATATATTACATTAGCTGGACATTAAACGGATATGAACTCAACTATACATTCATTGAGAAGGCTTGTCTAATAGTGGTATTTGCCTCTCAAAAGTTTTGACACTACATGCTAGCTCACATAATTAAGCTAGTTGCAAAAATTGATCCTCTCAAATATTTACTTAGCAAGGCAGCTCTTACAGGCAGATTGGCTAAATGGGTCATGATTCTTAGTGAATTCGGTATTCACTATACAAAGCGGCGAGCTATCAAAGGACAAGAAATTGTAGATCAACTAGCGGAAGCACCACTACCTGGAAAACAACCTATGGAGATCAAATTTACAAACAGAGACATTCTTTCTATCTCCACCAAATAATAGACCTTATACTTTGATGGATCCTATACGCAACATGGCTCAAGTGCTGGCATTTTGTTTATCACTCCTGAAGGGCACACCATACCAAAATCATATAGGCTTATGTTTCCATGCACAAATAACGTTGTTGAATATGAGGCACTGGTTATAGGCATCAAAATGGTTGTGGAATGGAGAATCACAAAATTAAAAGTCTATGGAGATTCACAACTAGTCATCAATCAAATCAACAATGACTACCAGACAAAGGATGACAAGTTGCTACCATATAAGCAAATGGTGGATGATTTTAAACAATATTTTATACACATCACCTTCGAGAAAATACTAAGGTTGGACAACAAAGCAACAGATACAATGACTACTATCGCTTCACTACTGCAAATTCTAGAGCAACAGAATCATTACGAGTTTCTGGTAGAGCAATAGTTCTCGCCAGCCTATGACCATTTTGATTCCCATGTTATCTATGCCTTGACTAGTTCGGACTCTCCATTATATGGATTGATATACAACTATCTTAAAAGCAATATCCTACCCATTGACCTATCCTGCAACCAAAAACACAACTTTATCTGACAAGCCACCCGTTATACTATCACTGCTGATAGTTTGTACCGTTGAGATCTAGATGGTACTCTTCTTCGTTGCGTTGATCGTAATGAATTTGATTCCGCTTTACAAGAGCTTCACGAAGGTATCTGTGGCACACATTCAAGTGGTCCTACTCTTGCTAAAAAGCTTCTAAGAATGGGATATTACTGGCCAAGAATGGACAAAGACTCTTATCACTTTACAAAGAAGTGTCCTAAATGCCAAATCCATGGCAATCTTATACATGCACCAGCACAGGAATTGCAACCATTCACAACATCCTGGCCCTTTTGCCAATGGGGACTGGACTTAGTCGGTAAAATTCATCCTTCATCTTCAAGTGGACACAAGTTCATTAGAACTGCAACATAATACTTTGCCAAGTGGATTGAAGCAGTCCCCATGACCACAGTAATTGGGAAACAAATAACCTCTTTCTTCCTTAGTTATCCGATCTGCATATATGGCATTCCAAGTTCCATCATCATAGATAATGGATGACCTTTCAAGAACCAAGATGTGTGAGAACTATGTGAAAAAATCAAAATCCAACATTGTTTCTCTACACCTTACTACCCACAAGGGAATAGTCAAGCAGAAGCATCCAACAAAACAATATTGAAAATCCTAAAGAAAACAGTCAATGATTCAGGCAAAGATTGGCATGTACAACTCAATCCAGCACTTTGGGCATACAAAACTAGCATCTGCACACCTACAGGAGCTACACCATATTCATTGGTATATGGACCAGAAGCAATTTTACCACTGGAGGTAGAAATTCCATCTCTCAGAGTCTCTTTGAAAGGCCTAATTCTAGATGAACAATATCGAGTTAACCAACTACAGGAGCTAGAACTTCTAGATGAAAGACACCAACATGTCTACACTCATCTCAAAACATATCAGCAATGTATGTGCAGAAGCTACAACCACAAGGTCATTCCCAAAATTTTTAAAATTGGTGACCTAGTTCTCAAGGAAAATCCTAGAAATCAGCAAGATCAGGAAAAGAAAGGGAAATTTGAGCCTAACTGGTTAGGTCCCTATGTCATCATATCAGCCTATGGATTAGACACTTATCAGCTAACAACTTCAGATGGAGATGTGCTCGACGAACCAACTAACAACATCCACCTGAAGAAATACTACACTTGAGCAGTCTAATGCATGGAAAAGTCAAAAATTTAAAAAAAATTAAAAATAAAAAATCAAGAAAAAGCAAATAAAGAGGCACAATAAAAGCAACTGGTGAAAACCTGGCAACAGGTGCTATTGTGAGAGGATGACTCCTCTATCTATATTTTACCATTATATCCATAGTTAAGTACTATCGGCCATCACCCGACATTTTATCACAATATCCATCTAGGACAGACTTAGCATAGTCACTATCCTGGTTTATCCGCATATCCTTTCACCGCATGTCACCATGGCTTGGTAATCACTATACATATCCACATTAAGAGGCACACTCGGCTAGGGACATCATTAATCAGAACTTGCAACACATTCAAGTTGTCAAAAAATTGTAGCAAACTCAGAACATCGTATCCAGCAAACAAAACTTAACGGGAATCACAAAATATGATGGATGATTTTCTGAAGTATCAAATGTTACAACTTGCATAAATTTTTGACTATTTTTGCACTTGAACTTTTTTAATTATTGGATCCTCTACATTTTATCAACAAAAGCTTCAAAGCTAGATAAAGTCGCAGAGAGTCTAATATTTTTAGTTTTCTGTTTGTGAGGCGATCATTTGTATTGTGTAGATACTTGTCTCGAGACGTGATTCAAATCATTTCACTGAAGACATGATCCCACATCGTGCATACAAATGGTTTAATCTTGTCTGTTTATACGCAATCTGCACTCAGGTCATCCTGGTTCAATTATACCTTGGCGCTTGTGCTATCTTGCAAAATCAAAAATCATGTAAATTTTTCTTAGATCATTATGGTTCAATTATACCATTATGCTTGTATAAATTTTCAACATATCCCAAACAAATCAATCCTCAATGATGATACCTACAAATAAAGCAAACAACATGTGGCTATACAGGGATGACCAATACAGAACGAGGATTCTCAAATCAATTAGTTGCATATCATTTTAGAATTAATTGCATATCATTTATCAATTAGTTGCATATCATTTTAATCTTGCATTAGTATCCTCATTATCATACATCTCATTTTCAAGATACATCTCACAGCATATCATATCATACATCTCATTTTCAAGATACATCTCATAGCATATCATATCATACATCTTATTTTCAAGATACATCTCATAAACATTATGCATTAACACATCATACTCAACGCACATACATCTAAGCATCACATCATCATCATAGAAAAATTAAAAATCATATAGAAAGCATAATCCATAACGCATCACATGAGGATCAAGGAAAATGGTGTCGTATATTTCTCAAAAAATGATCAATGTACAAAATATGTCATGTCTGTGCCAAATACAAAAAAAATGACCAAAATACAATAGAGACAACGTCTCTCAGGTATGACTATCTCCTGAAGGCGACAGTCTCATTGTAGATGTCCCAATACCTGGATCTCCAGGTGGATCCTGTCTAGGAGGCCCTGTCATGCCTCTGCTCTCTGTCCTCGACCCAGTCTCTCGATATCAACTGGATCTCGACACTGTGAAACTTGGCACTTGGTGCTCCCTGGGCATCGCATCCTCATAATTCCTCCTATAGTACTCTATATCCTTGGCTCTCAAATCCATCTCTCTCAAGGTGTCTCTCATCAGGCCACCTGTTGTCGTTCTCTACAAACTCCCTGCAAACTGCTCTGCTCGACCCCGACGCTCTATCTCTATATCTTTCTCTATGGTCAGCTGAATAATTTGACACTAATGCACCAATAACTGTGTCTACAACTGCTGCACTGACAATTGTAGAGATCTAATTTGCGCGTCCTCTCAATTCGTCAAAATCCGCATCCACAGGGGTACCTATGAAGAGGTGCCCCCTATCCCTCTACCTATTCTCGATTCTGGTGGAGGTAAAACATCTGACCTCATCCTCTGGGCTGGTCGTCTAAAATCATCATGCCCTCCCACCACCGCTATCACCTCTCCAACTCTCTCCTCGCCCCCAGGTCCAATAGCCAAATCTCCTCTCCCTCTATCCACCACAACCCGTCACACTACTCTCTCAACCTGTATCCCTTTGTCACCACCATCGCCACCCCTATCTCCTCTCCTCCCCCAATCCAATCTCCCCCTATCCCCTCGCTGACCTCGACCACCTCCTCCACCGTCTCCACCATCGCCTCCTCCACCATCACCACCTCCCTCATCCACCTCGTCACTAGCCTCTCCCCATCTCCCTAGCCTCTTGAGCTGATCATCCTCCTCATCATCAAAAGCGAGAATCATCTCCGCTGGATCTCACATCCTGGCCACTGCATGCACTACAAAGAGTGTTGTAAACTCATCAGTCATCTCTGCATCCACTATCTCATAGGTATAGTCCCATATCTGGTCGGATAAGTGAAAGAACTCCTCAACTGTCATCGCGCTATCAGTAGTGGGTCCCCACTCTGGAATATCTTGTCTCTGTCGAGCATATAAACATTCTCCCTATGGTATCCCCTGCTGTCGACCATACTGCCGCAACACCTGACTATGCAGAAATCTCTCAATAACAAAGGGCATCCGCCCTATCAGATATCTAGACATGTATACATAGGGTATCTCCATCCCATCCTTTGCCCATAACTCACAACCTATTTATGGTCGCCAGATGACCGTATCAATATCATCCAAAACTCTCCTCCAGTGCTCTAGTTTTCCCAGCTTACGCTGTACAACTATCCCTTGATATCTGTATGCATAAGCACACCCAACGGGCCTATCTCTATCCGCCAATGGCCTAGCTATAGGAATATTCTCCCATGCCCATACCTATAGTAGTGTAACTCCAACGGATAGACTGTTATACCCCAAGTAGACCACCTGATGCAAATCCCTGTATAAGTGAGCCAGCATAGCCGACCCCCATGCAAATTGGTGACCCTGTGTCACCATGTCCTCCAGGACCAACCCCAATCCTACAACTAGTCCCTTCAACCTCTGGTCAGGACATAAGAAGCCACCTATGAAACCTACTAGTACTGATGGAAGAGGAGCGTAATCCAAATCTAGGAACTGCTACTAGGGGATCTCGTATCCACAAACTATATCATCCTGAAGAATCCGGCAAAGTGCCTCTATCCCAACCTCCTCAGTCTGCTCATAGGGTAACAATACCCCTACCATAGGAATCCGTAGAATCCGGTAACAATCCTTAGGGGTTACTGTGATCTCGCCTGTTGCCAAATGAAAGGTGTTCATATCACTATGCCACTTCTCAGCCAACGCTATCAATAAACCCCGATTAACGATAAACCGGAGCATCTCTAACAAAGAGGATAGGCCACACCTCTCAATAATATCCCTGTTAGCCTATGTCAATCCTGGTATCAATGACCATGGTCTTATAAATCACTCTCATGACTGAACCACTCCAATATGCTCCTATCACAAAGCAAAACAAGTCCAATATCAGTTTCCTCATAAAAACAATTCATATCAACTTGAAACTTTGAAAATTTAATCAAGTTCCACATCATATCAATCCATTTTCATTTCAAATCATATTAGCCTGTAACACAACTCAAGTTCCATAACCAAATCAGCTTGTCAAAACAACTCAAGTTCCACAATCAAATCAACTTGTAAAACAACTCAAGTTTCACATTCATATCAGCTTGTAATACAACTCAAGTTCCACAAACCATATCTGCTTGTAAAACAACTCAAGCTCCACAGGTATATCAACTTGAAACAATTCAAATCAAATCAAGTTCATATCAAAAACATCCCTATCAAAAACCACATCATATCAAATCAATATCAACTTGAAACATTGCAAATCAAATCAGGTTATATCGAAACTCATATTGGACAACTTATCAAAACAATGATAGCAAACACGCAGACTGACAATTCGCACCCATCCTTGCAAAACTAGCATCAACCTACCACTTTTTCTTCATCCAAAAATACTATTTTACCCAAATTTTTCCCTCATGTGCTAAACAATGTTGTCTACATGCTAAATTGCTGGTTATGCGCTACCCTGTCCTCTCAACGTGCTACACCATTGACCCTATGCGCTACCATATCCTATTTTTGTGTCACCTAAACTACCCTAAGTGCTAAACTACCCTATGCGCTATCTTATCCTGGTCCTGCACTGCAAACCTAACCCTATGCACTAGGGTATACCTACGCGCTACCTATACCTACCCATGTGACCCTCTAGGAACCCTATGCGCTAGGTATCTCCTACGCGCTACCCATTTTTCCCTATGTGCTACCCTGTGCTCCCGGTGCGCTAACCTAACCCTAAGCGCTACCCTAACTTACCGCTGCACAATCCTAATCTTCTTAGACACTACCCTATTTTATTGAACCCTATGCGCAATGAAACATATTGTATGCGCTACGCTTTGAACCTGACATGCTAAACTGCGAAATCCGCATGATAAAATTGAAAACATGATAAAAAATGACAAAATAAAAATCCAAAAGGGGTCAAAAGAGCAGACTTACCGGTGGTCCATACGTGACGGGCCTCTGATACCTCTACACGCGCTTGAATTGATGAGAAGCATAAGGAACTGACATGTTGACTTTTCTCCAAATGTCACTTTCTCTAAAGTCAACAAGACAAAACGAAATCACTTTTTCCCTTTTATAGGGTAAATCAAAATTAGGGTTACATGGAGGAACGCGTAAATTGCTCGTGGTGTCTCATACAACCCTACCAAACATCATTATCGGGAGATGAATCAACTAACCACATTCAACAGAGCCAAAAATCTTAAAATGCAATGAAATTTATCAAATTTATCCAAATCAAATCAAATGTTCAAAATTTTTGATTCATCTCCCAAGGGGGCATTATCAACATCGGTTATCAAATCTGGGGCATGGCATGAAAATCTCAAAATGACATAAAAACTGATCAAAACCAAATCATGATGACACATCATTTTCTTTGAATCAACATGTACACACATGTCACTTCAAAGAGGGGCAAAATGTAGATGTATAAAAATGGCCATATTCCTAATGAATATTTAATGTTCATTTTATTCTCATTCCTCTATTTAGTTAAATCTAATTTAATTAAATCACCCACATTCTTTTATTTAATTAAATAAATTATTCAATTTATTTAGTTAAATTCACTTAAGCCCTTTACATCATTTAATTGAATAAATCATTTTATTTAATTAAATCCCTTCTCCCTACTTTTTAATTAAATTTACATTTAATTAAATAATTTACCCCAATTGAATAAATCTAATTTATTTAATTTCCCAACTTGCAACCAAATTAAAATAAAGAAATTTATTTTAATTAATCTTATTATTCCTCATCCACTTGCATTTTCCTACATCTCCCACTTGCATCCTAATCCCCTTCCTAAATTCTTCTAGAACCTACCTAATCCTAATCAATTAGCCTAAACCCTTCAATCATATCCTTTTCCCTAAATTTGAGGATGTCACTTCTCAAATTTGGAGGAAAGTCTTCGAAAGGCATTAAAGCCTTTATCCCTTCAACGAGCTAACTTGTTGAATACCCCAAATTTGGAAGGACTCTTACAAACTTGTCCCTAAAGTCTTCCAAACCATTAATGGTTAACTAACCCTTAGTGGCATGGTTAGAGACTTTTTGTCTAACTTAACCCTCTTCTAACCCAGGGGTCTCATCAAGCATTCATTGCTTTGACCATGTGGTTATTCCTGTTAGTTAAAAGAGAGGGGGGGGTGAATCAGATAAACTCACAATACAATGTTCTAATCAAATTCAACCTCGGTAGAACTTACTTGATATGCAACTATGACTGCAAATCATTCAAACTTATAAACTGATAAAATTGAAACATCAAAACACATTTAACACCAGATTTAACGTGGAAACCCAAATAGGGAAAAACCACTATGGGATTTCGGACCCACAAAGAAAATATACTCTTCTAGAGTATGCTCAGTTAAAAGCCAATCCTGTTAAACATTACATAAACACATTGCTAGATGTGACCCGGTCAAGGGATTTTCCTCAGATCTATCAGGATCTTGCACTTTGTTAGAAGTGACCTTGTCAAAGGATTTCAAACACTCAATTAGAATGTTACCTTGCTAGAGGATTTACAAATAAGACTGTTAGGTCCACTTGGTTAAGAGATTTCCTGTCACTTACAAAAATAAATAACAGTAATAATATATTTGCAATTTCACATCTAAAATGTTATAGCAGACTCTATGTGCTCAAAATAATCTTGTCATAAGACTTATCTTTCTCCTTGTTGGGCTTCTCACTGTGTTCTTCAATCAGATCTTCAATCTTCTGTACTCTGTAATCACTTCTATAGCATCGTTGTTCTTCTATTTGCCTGCATACTTTGTTCATCAACTTTTCTTTATTTATAAGAAATTTATAACCGCTTAATCTCCTTAATCACATTTCCCATGATTAATCTTAGCCATCAAATCTTCAAACTTGACTAGGTTCATTGAATCCTTCGAACTGAAAAAATATTTTATCTTGCCTTGAAACTTGTATTCCTTCCTTGGTACTTGTGCTCAGTTGTGACCGTTCAATCTGTGCTGTAGATCTAACTCTATAATTTTCATTGTCATTGATCCTTAACTAACTTCTTGCACGACATTCCAATCTTCTATAAATCTGCAGCTCATTGGTATCCTTGATTTAATAATGTATTTATTCATCCAATGTGTTCTATTACTGGTTGGTTGATATTCGGTTAATTCTTAACTTTACTCGATATAAATTATCGTCTTGGTTGCTTTGCTTGCTGATGATAACCTTGGATTTTACCTACTGGATCCTTTCTTGGTAAAATAGAATAGTATCAAACCTTTACTCATTCTATTGCATGAAATCTTTTCTCCTTCTCATTCAGTCTTCGAATACACATATATAGGATATCTAAACAATCAAAATATCATAATCTCATCACTGCCTAACTCGGTAATAGTTGCCCATTGAATAACTTATTACTCCCCTTCATTTTCATATCCTTTCACTTACCGGTATCTTTATACTCATCAAAACATACTTTTTAAGATATGGCAAGATCATACTGAATCAGAAAATCAATTGCTTGACATCAATGACAAAATAATATTACTAAGATAGTAATCATCCTTTCTCAATTATATCATTAATCTCCAACAACCTTCTCAATATCATCATACCAACAAACTTATTGTAATGCCAACAATCTCCCCCTTTGGCATTGATGGCAATACCAACTTGATTTATTCCAATTGATTCAAACGTTGTTAATCTTCTCTTGTTATCCTTGAGCTATAAAATTCTCTTGTAATCTTCTCCCCCTTTGACAACAATGCCAAAAGTAAAACTAATCCATGTTTACTTCCCTTGTGAAATAATTTCCATGCTATTAAAACATATACAAATGTATCTCGATCAGAGCATCTGTCTTCATTCACTGTTTCCTGCACAACTTTAGACAACCTTCTAAAGTGTGTAAATCAACATCAACTCACAAATAGTATTCTGTAGAGTCATAGAATTGATACTTTCACCGAACTCTATCAGTGAGTACTAGATAGGGGTAGGACCCCTAGCTTACTTCTGAGATACTCAAAAGTGTCCCTTGGCAGTGGCTTTGTGAAGATGTCTGCTATTTGCTCCTTTGTGCTAACATATTCTAGCACAACTTTCTTTTCTTGAACTTCTTCTCTTAGATAATGATACTTTATAGAAATATGCTTTGTCTTAGAGTGCATTAGCTGTTGACTGTGAAATGCATCCTTGTTTCTTGCTAAGCCAACTCACTAATCTTTCTCCCAAAAAGAAAGCTCCACCGCTTGTGCTTTTCCTGTCATCAATATTTCCCGCCCAATCAGCATCAGTATAGACTTTTAAGTCAAAATCATACCTCTTTTTATATAGTAAACCATAATCTTCAGTGCCTCTCAAGTATCTGAAAATTCTCTTGATTGCTGTCATATGGGTTTCTTTGGAATCTGCAAAAAATCTTGCAGCTATACCTACTACATGTGCTATATCAGGCATGCTGTGAACTACATATTGCAACTTTCCAATCATAGATCGGTAAAGTGTCTCATCAATAGATGCAAATTAATCATTCTTTGATATTTTACAATTAGTAGTCATAGGAGTACTTATAGGTTTAGAATCCTCCATTCCAAATTTCTTCAAGATTTCCTTTATATACTTGGATTGAGTAATGAAAATCTCATTTTTCATTTGCAGTATTTGTAAACCTATAAAATACTTTATTTCACCGATTAATGACATCTCAAATTCTTTGCACATTTCATTTCCAAAGTTCTTACATAAAGAATCATTTCCAAAAAAATAATATTATCAACAAATATGGCTGAAATTAGTATTCCATTATCCTCATCATTCTTCATATACATGTTGTTTTCACTAGTCCTCATAAGTCCAATCTTTATGAAGTAAGAGTGAAACCTTTCATACCATGCTCTAGGTGCTTTCTTTAGGCCATATAAAGATTTGTTCAACTTACATACATGATCTTTATTCTTCTCTTCAATAAATCCTTCAAGTTGTTCAATATAGACTTCTTTTTCTAGTATACCATTCAAAAATGCAGATTTAACATCCATTTGATATACCTTGAAATTTTTGTAAGCAGCATATGCCAACAATGTTCTCACTCCCTCAAGCCTTTCCATAGGTGCAAAAGTCTCACCATAGTCTATTCCTTCTTCTTGAGCATAACCTTTGCAAACTAGCCTTGCTTTATTCCGAATGACCTCACCTTTTTCATTTAGCTTATTTATGAAAATCCACTTTGTACTGATTACATTTTTCTCTTTTGGTCTTGGGACCAGTGTCCATGTTTCATTTTTCTTGATTTGTTCAATCTCTTCTGTCATAGCATTCACCCAATCTTTATTGCTTAATGCCTCTTTTACTATCCTCGGTTCAAACTCAGATATCAGACATGTGTTATGTCTTAGTTTGTTCCTTGTCATCACTGGAGCATCCTTATCTCCTATAATCTGACTTGATGCATGATTTCTTCTAACATATTTTGCTAATATAGGCTCAGTAGGCTTTGTATGATCTTCTTCATCACTCGGTAACTAAGTATTTTCTTCATCGGCTTTCTCGGTTGTACATATACAAACTCTTCATAATCTTCTGGTTCTTTGGAATTTCCTTCATCATTCCTTTCTGCAAATTCATCAATTTTCACATTTGCACTTTCCACTATTTTGTTAGATGATTTGATACACATTTAAATGCTTTACTACTAGAGGAATAACCAAGAAATATTCCTTCCTTGCTTTTCTGATCAAATTTTCCATTTTTGTCATCTTTGTGAACATAACATCTACTTCCAAATATTTTAAAATAACTTACATTTGGTTTCTTGTCATACCAGATTTCATATGGTGTCTTCATAGTACCTTTCTTTAGTTGTACTCGGTTCAAGGTGTAAACTGCAGTGCTTATTGCTTCTTTCCAAAATATTTGAGGTACTCTCTTTTCTATCATCAAAGTTTTGGCACAATCTACAATTGATCTTTTCCTTCTTTCAGCTATCTCATTTTGCTGTGGTGTTCTCGGCATAGACACTTGTCTCTTTATGCCATGATCATTGCAAAATAAATTAAATTCATCATAAATGAACTCTCCTCCTTTATCAGATCTTAGACATTTCAACTGTCTTCCTGTTTCTTTTTCAACTCTTGCCTTATACCATTTGAACATTTGAAAGGCTTCAGATTTCTCTTTTAGAAACATAACTGACATCATCCTTGAGTAATCATCCACAAATAATATGAAGTATTTATCACCATAATAATTTTGAACTTTCATAGGACCACAAAGATCAGTGTACACAAGATCTAAAATTCCTTTAGAAGTGTAAGACTTACTTGTAAAGCTTGATTTTGTCATCTTACCCATCTGGCATCCTTGGCATATTGCATTCTTAGGTTTTTCCAAGCTCAGTAGACCTCTTACATGACGCTTCTTACTTATTTTGATCAGGTTATCAAAATTTACATGACAAAACCTTTTATGCCATAACCAGGTATCTTCTATTTTTGCATACAGACAATTCTTCCGAGTTGAGTCAAGGTGAAATGTATTACCTCTTGTTTGAGTCCCAGTAGCAGCCAAATTTCCATGTTTGTCATGAACTTTGACAATTCCTTTGTAAAATTCTATTCGGTATCCTGTATTGTTTAGCTATGCTACACTCAACAAATTACAGTTCAAACCTTCAACCCAATATACATCATCACATTTAGCATTGTCAAGAAGTGTGATAGAACCTTTACCTTTCACAGGACATGGTGCATCATTACCAAATCTTACATAACCTCCATCATAATCTTCTAATTTAACAAACTTGTGTTTATCACCTGTCATGTGATGTGAGCATCCACTATCTATGATCCAAGAATCATTATTATTTATTTATGATATTAAGGCTTTTTCTTCATACCTTTCTTCATCTGATCCATCTTTGATAGCCACATATACAACTTCCTTTGTCTCAGTCCCATCAAATTTATCATCATTGGATTCCTCATCAGCTACTAGGCATGTCCTTCTATCTCTCCTTCTGAAGTCTCAATGCCCTCTGTATTGGTTGTCTTTCTATCTGTCATCTCGGTATTCTCTCTTTTCACTAGATTATTTGTCAGGCCAGTTAGAAGGCATATGTCCAATTTTATCATAGTTAAAATATTTTAAAGGTAACTTCCCTTTATACTTACCTTTGCCTCTCGGTAACCTTCTGGCCAATAATGCTTCAAACTCTTTTTTCTTTCTTATTTCCTCATATAGTTTGTGTACTTCTTCCATGTTTTTGCGAAATCTCTCACTTGCTCCACTGTGATTTCCTTTAGCATACTTATACATTCTATCATTGTAATCAACATATTCACCAAAATGAAAAGAACTGAAAGCAGATTCAACTTTGTTTACCGAAGACCCACTGTTATCAAAATTACTTAACTCAAAAGCATGTAGATTACCGATAGTAGCATCTAAAGAGACTCACATATTTGGTATAGACCTTAATTCATTAATTGCAGAGACTCAAATGGCATAAGCAGGTAGAAGTGTTCTCAACAACTTACTTGTTACATCCTTTTCTTCAATAGTTCATCCTGCTCTTTTGATTTGATTGACAATTTCCTTTAACCTTGTACTGTATTGGATTATGTTCTCACCTTCATTCATTCTCATGGATTCAAGTTGTCCTCTTAGACTGTCTACTTTTGCTCTTTGAACATGTTCATCACCACCATACACAGATGTAAGCTTATTCCACATAGCTTTGGCATCATTACAACCTTCTAGATCATTAAAATTTCAGTCGGTCAAAGCTAATATTATTTCAATCATTGCTTTAATATGTTCTTGCTTTGCCTTTATTTCTTCCATTGTCATAGGGTAGGTGCTAGATGCAGTGTAATCATTCTCCAGATAATATGTTGCATATTCTCCATTTCCTCATAAGTCCAGCTTCATCCTTTAAACTTTTCTTTCGGAGTTCCAGCTCTGATACGAATTGTTAGTTAAATGAGAGGGGGGTGAATCAGATAAACTCACAATACAATGTTCTAATCAGATTCAACCTCGGTAGAACTTACTCGATATGCAACTATGACTGTAAATCATTCAAACTCATAAACTGATAAACTTGAAACATCAAAACACATTTAACACCAGCTTTAACGTGGAAACCCAAATAGGGAAAAACCACTGTGGGATTTTGGACCCACAAAGAAAATATACTCTTCTAGAGTATGCTCAGTTAAAAGCCAATCCTGTTAAAGATTACATAAACACATTGCTAGATGTGACCCGGTCAAGGGATTTCCCTCAGATCTATCAGAATCTTGCACTTTGTTAGAAGTGACCTTGTCAAATGATTTGAAACACTCAATTAGAATGTTACCTTGCTAGAGGATTTACAAATAAGACTGTTAGGTACACTCGATTAAGATATTTCCTATCACTTACAAAAATAAATAACAGTAATAAAATGTATCTGCAACTTCACATCTGAAATGTTATAGCAGACTCTATGTGCTCAAAATAATCTTGTCATAAGACTTATCTTTCTCTTTGCTAGGCTTCTCACTCTATTCTTCAATCGGATCTTCAATCTTCTGTACTCTGTAATCACTTCTACAACATCAGTGTTCTTCTATTTGCCTGCATACTTTGTTCATCAACTTTTCTTTATTTATAACTAATTCCTAACTGCTTAATCTCCTTAATCACATTTCCCATGATTAATCTTAGCCATCAGATCTTCAAACTTGACTAGGTTCATTGAATCCTTCGAACTGAAAAATGTTTTATCTTGCCTTGAAACTTGTATTCCTTCCTTGGTACTTGTGCTTGGTTGTGACCATTCAATCTGTTCTGGAGATCTAACTCTAGAATTTTCATTGCCGTTGATCCTTAACAAACTTCTTGCAGAACATTCCAATCTTCTATAAATCTCCAGCTCATTGGCATCCTTCATTTAATAATGTATTAATTCATCCAATGCGTTTTGTTACTGTTCAGTTGATACTCGGTTAATTCTAAACTTTACTCAGTAGACATTCTCGTCTCGGTTGCTTTTCTTGCTAATGATGCTTGGTGACTTATTCCTTCTTTAACCGACACCAATAACCTTGGAGTTTACTGACTGGCTCCTTGCCGGTAAAATAGAATAGTATCAAACCTTTACTCATTCTATTGCATGAAATCTTTTCTCCTTCTTATTCAGTCTTCAAATACACATATATAGGATATCTAAACAATCAAACTATCATAATCTCATCACTGTCTAACTCGATAATAGTTGCCCATTGAATAACTTATTGCTCCCCTTCATTTTCACATTCTTTCAGTGTCACTTACCAACATCTTTATACTCATCAAAACATACTCTTTAAGATATGGCAACATCATACTGAATCAGAAAATCAATTGCTTGACATCAATGACAAAATAATATTATTAAAATAGTAATCATTCTTTATCAATTATATCATTAATCTCCAACAACCTTCTCAATATCATCATACTAACAAACTTTTTGTAATGTCAACAATTCCTTTAACCTTTGCACAAGAGTTTATCCTTTGGGTAAAAGCTTTATCCATTGGATAACCCTAACCTAACCTTAACCCTTACCTCCTAAAGTAACCATGAGGTCTTCTCAAGCATTTAATGCTTCTTTCATCTCCTCTCAAGTAGTCTTATGTTGACAATTGTCACCGTTTCATTGGTGAAAATTGTAAACATGGATTGATAACTTTCAATCCTGACCCTTGATTAACTC
Organism: Cryptomeria japonica; assembly: GCF_030272615.1. Classification (NCBI taxonomy): domain Eukaryota; kingdom Viridiplantae; phylum Streptophyta; class Pinopsida; order Cupressales; family Cupressaceae; genus Cryptomeria; species Cryptomeria japonica. The sequence goes on from NC_081409.1 coordinate 192,731,814, forward strand.
CTTCAATCTCGACCATCCATTGCCCTATTTTCATCATAAATAGAGCTCTCATTCCTCCATTTTAAGGATCCATGCAAGCTTTTAGTATCTCATTTATGCTCAAATTTATCAATACATCTAGCTTCTCTTTGTAATAGGAATTAATCTAATGAGAATTTTAGAGTATTTCCTTTAACATTAGCTTAGATCATTAACTAGTATATCATATTAGGATAGTATTGCTACTAACCTTGTCATCTTATAACCTAGTTTACTTCATTTGTAGAATCATGCATAGATAGGATGCATTTCATGGTAAATTAATCTAAATCATCCTTCATTCTTGCATTCGTCATCCCTAAACCACTTTGCTCAGTGATCTGAGAGCAAAGGCATTGCCTTGAGGGACCTTGTGAGATAGAGAACCATGGAACCTACCTTGGGAAGTTGAGTCATTCTTCATGACTCGATAACTTGCACCAAGAAGTCCCATGGGTGTGTGAACCAGCCGTTTGAGACCACATTTTCACATTTTAAGTTTAATTGGTCTGCTTTTCCCGCACATAGGTAGCAATGTGTATGGCTCCATGTATAACTTAAAGTTATACCTATTGCATAAAATATGGGATCTTTCCATCTTTTTTCAAGGTTATGCAAAAAACACACTCCGAGTTGTCGGAAGCATCCTAAAAATTAGAAGACCTAGAAAAGGAAATGTGAGTAGAGAAGTTAAAAGAACGTAATATTGGAACATAAATAGCAGTGAAAATAAATTGTACTGAAATTTTGTGTACTTTGTGTACTTGTGAAAGTACGAAGGCTAAATTGTATGATCAATGCATAAACATTGTTTGTAAACAATGGCTGCAATTGTGGAAGTCATTAAGTTAGTATAAAGAATAGTTGTGCAGAAATAGTAATGGATAGAATTAAAAGTGATTTCAAGTAGCTTCACTAAATTCCATTTATTTGTGTGTGCTTATATACTGAACTTAAGTTTCGATAAGTCATTAAGTGAAAAATAAACTGTGAGAAGGCTGTGACAAGTCATTTTTTAATATGATTAAGTAAATTTACAAATAAAACAAATTACCAGACAAACTGCCACAATTTATTGTATAGAGCATCTGTGGAGATTGAATGTGAACGAACAACATTTGGTGCTAGCGGATATCATAAATCGGTTAAGTTATTACAAAGTATTGTAAATAGGATGAAAGAATAATAAAGTTGAAAGTCTTAAAGTAGTAGTCTAAAATGACATAAAGTATTTAAAAGCAAAAGGAACATGATGTGAATGGAAGAAACCAAATTAAAATTACAAATTGTGTGGAAGAAGTAGAATGTGATAATGTAATGTGTGCATATAAGTTAAGTAAATACTTGTCAAATTTTGTAATTTTGGTTTAATTTTTGACATATGAATGGACAAAAGAAAATATAATGATCCATGCATAGGGAAATTAAAATTCTCTTAGTTGCAAAGGAAAATGCCAAGAAAAGAATTAAAACAAGGGAATATTGTAATGTGTAGCAAAGTGCAACTAAAGTATTTTAAAATTTAGTAATGCAAATAGAATGGAGTTGAATTGATTATGTTGAGGATAAGTTAATAAGAACTTACAAGGTCGGCGATGTTGAATTTCAAAGAAATGGTTATTGTTCAAGGCAAGAGTTATTTTGAGAGCAAATTGAATATTAAGTCAACGAAAGAGATGAAATGTAAATTATCAAATGTGGGAGACAAATAAAAGAGTGCAGTGTATGTGTGTGCACAGGTGAAGAGTATACTTGTCACAATTGGTGGTTTGATGATGACATATTTCCTAAGCTAGCTTTCAAATGAATGGATCATGACAGAATAATGATATGTAGGAAGAGACTACAAGAGTTTCAGACCTAGAAATGCAAATGCTAATGCAATAGTTGAGACGGGGAAATATTACAACATAAAAAGAAATATAATTAAGCTATTAAATAAATAATATTATAACAATAAAAAATTATACATATTTATAAAGTAATTAAAAATAAAATTATTTAATTATTATTTTTTAAATATTAAACAATACAACATATAAACATATTTAAAAATACATATAAGATAATAATAATAATAATATAGACATATTAAAAAATTCATATCAAAACAAGAAAATAAAAAAATTGAAGTCTCAGGGTTCATCCCGACCCTGATTGTCCTTCTTTGAGAAGGGAGACATGTCGGGTTGCAAACCCACGTGCAAGTGGCCCAGGTGGGATAGGTTCATAGGTCCAAGCTAGGGGAAATTTGCTATCCCCATGTAGCCTCTTCCCCCATGTGGGATAGGTACATAGGGTCAGGCTAGGGGCGATCTACTGGGCCCATAGCATATGCCCAACATTTCGATACATTGAGGAGTCTTATTTTCTTGAGACTTTATTTTAGCTTGCTAATATATATTGAAATTATTGGTCCTTCATGTTTTTTTGGGAGAGTATCATTAGTTTTTTATATGAAAATCATAAATAAATACAATCAAGAGTCTTAATAGGCATCTTGACATATATAAAATAGCTTAATATTTTGGCTTAACTTTATATTGGAAAACATCATTATCATCTTTAACATGGTATCAAAGGACTAAATATGTAAAAAAATTCTTTAATGTTCTAGGGTTTTAGAAATGAGGTTGTAAATCAATGCATTCTAGTGCAAGATAGATTTCATAGATAAGTCCAAAATGTGTCAAAACACTAAAATTGATTGTCCAAACAATCAATTTTAAAGATTTATTTTTATTTATGTGAATTTCCAAATAGTGCAAGGACTTATATATGTATAAAGATCTGGTATGTTGTGCGACCATTGTATTATGTGCTTTAGCTCTCAACTCTACGCATCAGTCTTAATGTAAATTTTTTGACACACAATAATTAATATCCATTAGGTATTCATATTGTTCATTAGATAAAAGAAATCTTATACTTTTAATTTTCAATTGGTTAAAACCTATCATCAATTATTAAATGAATATTGCTAGTTCCTTCTATATTTAGGGGACATGCTATATTTAGGTTAAGCTCACATAGGGCTTGTTTGAGCTAATTTTATCTCCCTAATTATAGATTAGGTTTCTCTTGCTTTTCTATAAAGCAAGCCTTTATTCTTTTTTTTTTTAATTCATTTTGTACTCATTTCTTTTGAGGAATATAGAAAATATTTTCTTATTTTTTATTAAGGATAAACCAAGTTTTGAGGGGACCCAAAACCCCATACTTTAGGTTTTGAAGGGACCTGAAACCCTCAGATTTTGCCAGGATCTGGAACCCACCATACTACGCTACCAAAAATTAAAAACCATGAAAACCAGTAGCCCAAACATAGCTGAACTGACTAACGCTAGCCAAATACCAACGCAGTCACAAGAAAAAAGTGCCAACCAGAAAATCAAGATATATAGCCAATACAAAACAGGTTGGCCACACCAACAAGGCTACAACCTCAAGCTATAGCACTAAAAAAGTAAATGAAGAGGGTCTAATAGGCACCCTCAGCCAAACAACAAGGATGCTCTCGACTCCCTTAACTTGTAACAAAAACTCCATGCAACAAAAATCTAGTCCAAACCTTAACCAAAAACAACCGTTGTCTATACTTGGCCCTTGGAAACCATCAACACCCAGTCAGACTAGATTACATAAAAGAAACATTAAAAGTTGAACCGAAACATAGGGGTTTTGAAAGGCTCCCCTAACCTTCAAGAGAGTGGTTTTTGCAAGGATCCCACAACCTGAGGGTTTAAAAAGGCTCCCACAAGCCAACATGGATTTTGAACTGGCTCCCAAAACTAGCAATATTTTCTTGTTACTCTCATTTGTGAAAGATATTTTGTTTATTGTTTGATCGCACAGGTGCTTGTGTTGAAATTTTCAAAATAGTATTAATTTCAGTGTAGATTCAACAAACCTCTTCTCAATCTTTGAGAGCTTCTTTTCTCAAAAAGCTTTACAAAATCACCAGATCTAGCTATTTAGATCTATTTTTCCTTAATTTGGAAGTGGGTATTTTTCTAAGGACATTGAAGCAAAAAGGACCTCAACATTGTGTTTGTAGCATCCAAAAACCTATTGATTGACTTTCATTTCATCAAATTTTAAGTAGTTGACTTTTTGGTTATTTTTAAGGGCATGAGATTTGAGGCAACTTCTAGCTTTGACTAGAAATTAGTGCATCCTAATGCATCTAATACCTCATTATTAATCTGAATATGTCTAATACCTCATATTTCTAATCAATGCTTATGCAATCAAGCCTACTTCCAACCACATTTCTGTTCTTTGTTGAGCTCTTGTGCACACATAAAATCTGAGAGAAAATATATCAAGCAAGATCAATGGAGATATGAAGAATGGAGATTCAAACCCTAGTGGACATGTGATGGTATAATCTTTGTGATTTTGTTGACTTGCATTGTCTTAGGTAGTCTCCATATGTTATGGTGGATCTTTGTTGTTGTTAGGCTAGGGTTTTGTAGTTGAATTCATTTAATCTTTCAATATTATTGTTCCATTATCCAATTTCACCATAAACATGTAGCATCCAAAAACCTATTGATTGACTTTCATTTCATCAAAATTTAAGTAGTGACTTTTTGGGTGTTTTTAAGGGCATGAGATTTGAGGCAACTTCTAGATTTGACCAAAAATTAGTGCATCCTAGAGAAAAATGAACCTCACCATTATGTCTTGAGAAAAAAAAATCAACTACTCATTTTCTAAAATTTGAATACTTGACTTTTTCAAGTGATTTTTTGTGGGCATATTTTTCTAAAAAATGTTCATACAAGATCCATACCCTTAGTGACATTGTCTCTTATAGTATATTCTATCATTGTCAAGAATATTTCATCATTTTTTGCTAATATTATATTCAATTGGAATACTTCATCAAGCAAAATATTCTATTTAGGCCCCTTTTTTGGCTTCTTTGACTTGTTTTGTTGAATACGCCATAACTTTTGGATATGGTGTCAAAATTGGGTGAACGAGATATCATTGAAAAGATGGTTTCAAGCCTCATTTCATTGTGTAGGTTTCAATTTCATCTTTTGCCCCTAATTTTTTTATCTTATTCAAAGTTAGATCTTTATTTTCTACTGTGCCTCATCTTGACGGCTAACGGTTTTGGCCATTTCGCTAAGGTTAAGCTGCGGGCATCTTCTGGTCATGAAACAACGAGAAGCGTTGGATCAATCTTGAGATGAATGCCTTTTAAGTGGGCCCTTTATCCAGGAATTACTTACCCCACTTGTTATCCGGTTAATAAATGCCACATGGCAATCGGCCATTAGCCCTGTAAACTCCTTTTGGTTCCACCCTTAATCCGCCACGTGTTCCCTTTTACTATTCCCACATAACTGCTGGTTACACCTAGGTGGGCCCTCAACCACTTTTTTAAACCACGTGTCACGTCACTCCTCCGTGTGATTTCCACCTATCTTTCACATCTTCGCGAACATTATTCTTCATTTGGCTTGCAGCCACGAAACCATGAGAACCGTTAAATCAAAACAAACCTGATATGCTTTTAACTTCATACCATGCCTGTCCCTTGGGCCCATCGGCCTTTTCGCTACTTCGCAATGACTAACTTGCTAGCATCTTATCTTTGCGAATTCATGTGAGCTGTTAGATCTCAAGAACTTGCTCATTGTTTACTCTTTTTATGACAACCTTGCCCAGACCCACTGCATACCACCAACTGAGTGCCTTGTCACCGCCATGTCATCGCCAACTGGGGTTACCACATTTACTACCACTCTTAGTGGGACCCTCCACCTTTTCGCTATTTCGTTGAAGGTATAGCTTGTGCATCTCCCAGCCACGAAACAACGAGAAGCCATTGATCTTTTTCCAAGCTCTACAAAAAGCGGCAGCTGTTATGCCACGTCACTCCTCCATGTGATTTCCACCTATCTTTTGTGACTTCGCGGATAGTATTCTTCGTTTGGCTTGCAGCCACGAAACCACAAGAACCGTTAGATCAAAACAAACCTGGTCTGCTTTTAACTTCATGTCATGCCTATCCCTTGGGCCCATCAGCCTTTTCGTTACTTCGCAATGACTAACTTGCTAGCATCTTATCTTCGTGAATTCACGCGAGCCGTTAGATCTCAAGAACTTGCTCATTGTTTACTCTTTTTATGACAACCTTGCCCGGACCCATTGCATACTGCCAACTGAGTGCCTTGTCACTGCCATGTCATCGCCAACTGGGGTTACCACATTTACTACCACTCTTAGCGAGACCCTCCACCTTTTTGCTATTTTGTTGAAGGTATAGCTCATGCATCTCCCGGCCATGAAACAACGAGAAGCCATTGATCTTTTTCCAACCCGATCATTCTTTAACCAAAGAAGACTGCTTATCTCTGGGACCCACCAAACCCTTTTGCCACTTCGCAAAGGTTAAAACACGTTTAGCTTGATCTCATGAAACCACGCTGTCCGTCCGATCAGATGAAACCTCATTGGTGTTTTGCTTTGGTCCAAACCTATATTTTGGGTCCACCTTTGCCTTTCACTACTTCGCAGAAACTAAGTTTCAAGCACTTTTTGGTCGCGAATCAATGCAGGCCGTCAGATCAACAGAAAATCATATGATACTTATAAGGCCCAACGGACATTAGAAAAGGCAGATTAAAAGTGAAAGAGAATAAAATATTTAAAGGGACCGCTTAGGTAAATGACAAGGGGAGAACACTTTTATGATAAATGGACCCATCGCTTAAGTGAATAGTATAAGTAACGCCAAATTAGAAACCAAAAGGGTTTTTCTCAGGTATTATTTTTTTTTTATATCGATGATAATTATTATTTTTTTTATAAAAATGATCATCGTCGGAATTATGACGAATACCAAGCTTTCGACCGATGACTTCTTTGACCGTCGGCAAAGTCCATTGGATTGTCGAATTTCCGATCGGCATGGCATCATCGACCAATCCGACACCGAGTTTTTGATGGTGGATTTTGTCGACACTCTGACGAAAATTCATCAAAAATCCGACAAACGACCGTCGGAAATCAGCTCCGAATGTACTAGTGGGGGTATTGACTCCACCTGGTTTCGCAGGTTTGAGCATGCCTTATATATCCAATGGGAGTGGAGGAGATAGTTGTTATACCCTAGCTTGGCTGTAGTTACACTTGGTGAGTGTTGTCAATCGGTTGTGTTTCCCCATTTGGTTGTTATGCGAGTCATGGTGCCTTGGTTTGGTCATTTGAGAGTCATCATTTGATCTTTCTTGGTTATTGTGTGTTTCCGTTTATTTAAATGGTTATTTAATTTAAATGGATGATGCTATCTTGTGTTGGCATAATCATTTAATAATTATGCTTTGTGATTATTGATTTATTTAAATTAATGATTGGTAGATTAAATGGTTAAATGGCTTAATTTATTGTGTATAGTTGCAAAGAATTATTATTTTTGTGAAATAAATAAACAGCCTATCCATTTAAAAAGGCTAAATGCTTATGTTGAAGGAAGTATTTATGGAAAAAGAAATAAATAAAAGCTTCCCTTTTTATTTTTCCATTTTGGCTTTTTTTAATTTAATCATTGGAAAGAATTATTATTTTTTGGGAAAGAAATAAATTTGATTGCCTTTTGGTTTTAAAATATTTAAAATTGATGGGATGATAACTTTAACCTACAAGCTTGGGTTAAAAGATAGTTTTGGGTATCCATTCTGGGCATTGACGGTAGGAGAAGAAGAGGATTTTGGAGAGAAAATTCTAGATATTTTTTTGGAGGAGCTGGAGATTCGACCTGGTTGCAAGACTGGATTTGTTTCATCTCTTTGCTTGCTAATTGCTTCGAGGTTGGATGTTTCCTTCTTGTTTTAAATTTGTTTTTGAAATTTTTTGTTTGCTTCCTGTGTGTGGAAATTTATGCAATCTGCCTATAGATTCTTCTTAGAATGTTGAAATGGGAGAAAGATTGCCTGATATAGTTGATTTTGTGATGCTATTAGCATATGGTTGCATTCAAGAAAGGAATTGTTCATTTCTTCTTGATGTGTGTTATTTGTTCATAGCAAACAACTTCTTGATTTACCTCTTCTTTTGAAAGAAAGAATTTTAATTTGGCTTTGTTGGTTGCATCCTTGCTTCTTACTGTCAAGAGTTTGCCAATCATTCTTTCCAGTATGTTTATTTCACCATTTACCTTGCTGGTAACTTTTCCTTGAGATTTTGGAAATTGGCACTGTATGTGTGTGCCCGTGAAATAATTCTGGAAATGGAATGTCCCTTGTGGTTATTGATTTTGTGTCTTTTTAGTTTTAGAATGCTTGGAGGCATGTTTCTTGTGCCTCTCTTGTGGACTTTACTACTCTTATGATGGGCTTGCCTCGTCACGTGGGTCGGTAGTGTCTGCTACCCGCAGGTAGTAGAACTACTGGTCGGCAGTACCACTACCGGTTGGTAGTGGGAACTACTAGTTGGCAGTACCGCTACCGGTTGGTAGTGGGAACTACCGATCGACAGTATCGCTACCGGTTGGAAGTGAGCATTACCCGTTGGCAGTATCGCTACCAATTGGTAGCAGTGCTACCGTTTGGTAGCGGCAGCCACCGGTAGGTAGTTTCTGTTGCCCCCAACAGCAGCACAACCACAGGTTGGTTTGAACCCCCACTTAGCTTTGAGCCCTCACCGGTCTCCAAACCGGTTAGTGCTAAGTGTATATGGTGAAAATGGATAACAATAAACAACAATATTGAAAGACTAAATGAATCCAACCACAAAACCCTAGCCTAACAATGAACAAAGATCCACCATAACATATGAAGATAACCTAAGACAATGCAAAATAACTCAAAATCACAAAGATTATACCATCACATGTCCAATAGGGTTTTGATCTCCATTCTTCCTATCTCCATTGATCTTGCTTGATATATTTACTCTCAGATTTTTATATGCACAAGAGCTCAACAAAGAACGGAATGTGGTTGCAAGTAGGATCGTAGTGTAGTCAATTGCATAAAAGATCATTAGCATGAGTGATTAGAATGCTTGATTAGGGTTTGACAATGAAGAAAGCATCTCCTTAAATAAAAGACACAATATGAAATGGAGGGTTAAGATTGAGAGGTGTAAAAAGAGAGGTCGGCTAGGATTAGAGGGTAGGTAAAAGAAATAATAAAATAATGAGAGGGGTAGGTAGTGTATGAATTAAGAGATGAATGACATGTGTCATGTGTAGAAAAAGATAATGAATTAATTAAATAAATAAAGATTTATTTAATTAATAGAAGAAGTGGGATCAATTAAATAAATAAGATATTTATTTAATTTAGGAAAGGGATAATTTAAATAAATAAATGCATTTATTTAAATGAGAAATAAGGCTAGAAGAGGATAAATGAATTAATTAAATAAATAAAAATTTATTTAATTAATAGAAGAATTAGGCTTAGATAATTAAATAAATAAAATATTTATTTAATTAAACTAGACAATTTTGAGTGTCTACATTTTGCCCCTCTTTGAGACAAGGCGGCTTGTCGCGTTGTTTCAAAGAAGATAAGATGAACTGATACAGAGTTGCCCCAGAATGGGAATGATATGCCCCCTCAAGAGATTGGATGAAAATGTCTGAAAAGATTGCAAACAATCTCTCGATAAGAAAGACGGGATAGAATGGACTGATCGGATAAAGTGACAAAGTCACGGGATGAAGAATACTGACCCGGGAAATGAAGACGAGGGCTAGGGTAGGCTATAAGATAGACCACGGGCAAAAGACATCCTCATTGTCATCCACACCCTTAGAAGATCCCAGTGCAGAGCGAGAAAAGAGCAGCAGCAGTCAGCAGCGATGGCTTTCATTCATAGATTCGACCGCGTTCGCCGATTCCAGCGACCAGCAGATGCAGGAGAGCCGGTAAGTACCCGAAAACCTCCTCGTACTTTCACGCATTTCAAGTTTTGTCATTAATGCATGCTAAGTAGAAATAAATGCGCTAGGAATAGGGTAGTTGAAATATGCAAAAATGCGGAACCGCGTCTGTGTCAGTGCCAGGCGCGTCTGTGTCGGACAGGCGCGTCTGTGTCGGGTCCAGGCGCGTCTATGCCTGGAACCGCGTTTGTGCTGAATACGGACGCGTTTGTGAAATGTAGAAGCGTCTGTGCCCTGTAGGGGCGTTTATGTCATGTAGGGACGTTTGTGTCCCCTGGTCGCGTTTGTGCATGGTATAGGCACGTTTGTGTTCAGAAAGCGCGTCTGTGTTGCAGAAGTGCGTTTGTCCAGTCTATAAGCGCGTTTATGAGTTTAAAGCGCGTTTGTGTATCAAAAATGCATGGTTTTGGTCTTCTAGGTCAAATCGGCAGTTCTGTGATGAACATACGCTGTCGATTGGATAAGATGCTAAGAGGATACACTCAAGCAGGTCCTCTAGGAAGACTAGGATAGATCAAGGCACTTTGTGATGAACAGGGAGTGCGAATGTGAGTAACACTTTGTGATGAACAGGGAATGTCACACACGTAGTACTTTGTGATGAACAGGGAGCACTACTAGGATAGATAGCAACACTTTGTGATGAACAGTGAGTGTCACTAGGATAGGTAAGCGTATGCATTTAGGTAGCAAGTAGGATTTTGTGATAAACAGTGAATGCCACGATAACTGACATGATTGATTGGTTGACTGCAGGAGTATCTGCCTATGTTGGAGTCACGGGAGAGATTCCCATCGACTCAGAGGTTGCGACCAGAGTTATCGATTCAGGACATGATTTCTATTGAGGAGATGGGTCTCACACATGTGCTATATGTGCCCGAGTTTCGGGCAAACATGGGTTTGCTGACTACACTGGCGGAGAGATGGCACTCCGAGACTTGCACGTTTCACTTGCCTATGGGTGAGATGACAGTGACACTTGAGGACGTCTACAGGATTCTGCATATTCCGATCGATGGAGAGTTGATTCCATATGATCGAGATGGTGACAGGGAGGCACTGAGACGGGTATTCCAGGATCCCGAGTTGGAGATGCGAGCAGGTCACGTGGCATGGGATACCATGACCGCTACAGGTTTAGCTTTACCAGCTGTTATCGGAGGAGTCATCAGTGGGTACTTGTGTCCGGACAGAGCTACACGAGGATTGGCAGTTGGCTGGGGAGGGGCGTTGGAGACACTGGTGACTGAGCACACCAGATATGCATGGGGGCCATGTGTCCTGGCCCATTTGTACTATGAGTTGCATCAGTTTGTGTACCACGGATCAGTGGGCTTGGGCTGCGAAGTGACTCTCCTACAGGTGTGGGCATACGAGCACCTGCCGATCACACGACCTATCCACTTCAAAGGCAGAGGGCATGGACGGAGCTTTGTGCATTTGTACGATATGATTACATCACAGCCTCGGATTGGTCGATTGGAGCATTGGAGACGCGTCATAGATGACATTGATATGGTTATCTGGAGGCCGTACCTGGGGTGCGAGGAGTGGGATGACGACGCATTGGAGCTACCCTATGCATTCAGGAGCAGGTATCTTATTGGGCGGACGCCCTATATTCTGGAGAGGCAGCTTGTTGACAGGGTATGCAGACAGTTCGGCAGGATTCAGTGGATGCCACGAGGCTCGGGCATGTATGCCCGTACAGTCAGAGATCAGGTACAGTTCGGGCCGCTGTTATCATATGATCAGGTCGTGACACAGCTGGCAGAGATGATGCCATTACCATGGGACATGTGGCCGGAGGTAGAGGATGTAGGGATGGACGCAGAGTACTCTGCGTATTGGGCAGAGCATCCCTTTCCGAGATTGACAGATCCGGGAGAGCTGTTGGAGGGAGAGGCCGGAGGGGATGATGATGATGATGGTGGAGGAGATGGAGGCAGGGGTCGATGGAGGCGGAGGGGAGTGATGGGAGAGAGGCGAGTAGCACCTCAGAGGGAGGGAGGACAGGAGAGAGCAGCTCAGGTGGTGAGGGGTCGAGGTGGATTGCCCCTACAGGTACCAGCAGCATAGGGTCCTAGAGCACAGGGACCTAGACAGGTGTAGGGACAAGGACAGGCACAGGGACAGGTACCTATTCAGGCACCTAGACAGGTGCAGGCGGAGGTACAGGTACAGGCACCTGCAGAGGAGGAGCCACAGGCAGAGGCTGAGGGTGGAGATCCTGAGGAGGATGAGCTATTGGAGCTGCGAGAGATCTGCCAGGGTCAGGCAGACAAGATTGCTGATTTGGTGTGGGAGAGGGATCGCCTCAGGATCAGGCTCAGGGACACAGAGCGGGAGAGAGACCAGGCCATCTAGAGATATACTGAGGCCGAGACAGCTCTGAGGGCAGGGAGGCGGGCAGCAGAGGATGTAGGGGCAGGCTACGCATATGTGCTGCGAGCTGGAGAGGAGATCACCTACTAGAGGGATCTGAACTATGGTGTCGTGCCAGCGGATTAGCGGGCGAGGAGCTTCCATAGATCGTCGCGCACAGTGACGGCTACGGGAGGGAGTCATAGGAGGCAGGCATCCAGCGGTGGGGTCATGGGTCCTCCACCACCACCACCAGACAGGCAGGGGGATCCTGGAGCGGGACCATCTAGAGCTCAGACTCCGTCGAGGCCAGGCGGCTCCGAGGGAGGGAGTTCATCATAGCCATAGAGGGCTCCCCTTTGTATCAGTATATGTACCATTTTTGTATTGTAGACACCTGCGGGTGATTGTAGCCATATGATTCTTTTGACATCATTGTATCATGACACATTTTGATTATATATGAGAGATGATCCATTTTTGCGGCAGCTATATGCATGTGTACCTTATGTGATGAGATGTTCTTATGTGATGAATGTTTTATGATATGGATGTTTATATGATGCAATGCAATATATTTTTGTTCTTTTATGTTGTATATGTGATGCATGATGCAAATGTGAATGTATGTAATGCAAATGACTATGATAATGCAGATGTAAATTGTGCTAACAGGTGTTGTGTGCAGGATGTGATGCGATTGTGATATCTATATGTATGTATGAAATGCTTATATGTGGTGATGTAGATGCAACTACATGAAATGCAAATGTTTTTGGTGTGTCATTATACTCAGTCATGTGATAGCAGGCTATGCGGACTCGAGAAGGATGATGGAAGTCAATCAAGAAAGGGGGATGGAAGACAGAAGATATGAAAGTGAAAGAGCTTCTTGTGCGTTATCATCATTGAGCTTATTATGGCAAGTAGGTTATGACAATCGAGGCATATGTTCGGCCCAGAAAGTCATTGTACCCGTTTGCATGGAGATAAGACAGTCACAAACAAGGAATGCCCCAGTTCACACTAGACTCACAGTGTCCTCATATCCTTGGACAAGTCATAGCATTACTAAGAGACAATCCATAGACAGCAAATGCAAATAGGTGACAATACCCCATCCTCGCCTTTCTAGTCAAAGACATCCTGGAGATAGAATCTCTAGTCAAAGACATCCTGGAAAAGCTAAAAGACATGTCACCAAAAGATAAAATCAAAAGAAAACCAAGACTCAACACCAACATCCACTGTAGTCCTCAAGTTTAGTGTCTCTTGTCACTTGTTTAAGTCTTATTCGATTGTGGTCACAATGTTCACTTTCACAAAAAGGATAGATAGCACTGAACCATATGTTGTCTGAGTCTGTTGAAAGATTTGATTTTGTTGAAGCCCATTGTTGCTGCTGTGTCTCATCTGAAACTGACTAAATCCATGAAACTGATACTTTATTGTGGAGAAGATGAAACTTTATTGCGGATCTGTGATGCAAATGCTGCTTTATTGTGGATTGTGCGTGAATAGACTGAAGGAAGCTGGAAGAGACTGCACTCCTCGAAACATGTGATGTTCTTAGTTCCACACCCATCACTAGACGTAGGAATTGCCTTAGCCACAGATAGGATCTGATTTATTATGGATGGAAAGGGAGGTTTATTATGAATGGCTAACCAATCTTAGGTAGATCAATAACAAGCCATGATGGGAATAGGTAAGTTTATTATGAACGAATAGGTTGTGAGTGTGTGCAAAGTGAAAGATGAAAGAGAATCCCGAAGGAGAGAGGAGCAAAGTCTCTACGCATGGCGCTGGTGACCCAGTTTTCACCATGGTACTTGCCCAGGGCGCCACCGAAGTGGTTTTCACCGTTGGACGAAATTATTTCTCTTTACTTTTTTCGATTTTTCAATGTTTTTTTTTTTTGTGTGTCACAAGGCGCCTGTTTGCCAGGTTTTCACCAAGTAACAATTTTTTTTTTTTAATAATTTTTTTTGTATTTTTGAATTAGGATGTTCCGAAGAGCTTATGTGTAGAACTTGCGAAGGTGCATGCTGTTGATAGGATCCTCCAAAGGTTCACCTTCTGTAGTTGAGAGCTGATATGCCCCAGATCCATATACCGCTGTGATGATATAAGGACCAAGCCAGTTTGGTTCGAACTTGCCCTTCTTATCTCTGTCTTACTGATTCTTGGGGTTCTCTCTGAGGACTAAGTCACCTACCTCAAATGTGCGAGGCTTAACTTTGTGATTGTAGCTGCGACTCATTCTTTGTTGGTAAGCCTTGAGATGATTAAAAGCAGTGTGTCTTCATTCCTCCAGCAGTTCTAGTTCTTGTAAGTGAGAGACCCTGTAATCTTCATCGTTGATTATGTTTCTCAAAGAGACCCGTAAAGAAGGTAACTCGACCTCAATAGGCAGGATGGCTTCAGCGCCGTAGACAAGTGAGTAGGGTGTAGCTCCTGTAGGTGTGCGGACACTTGTGCGATAGGCCCAAAGTGCAGGATTGAGTTGGATACGCCAGTTACGGCCAGCGTCGTCGACTGTCTTTTTAAGGATTTTGAGAATTGTTTTATTAGATGCCTCAGCTTGGCCATTACCTTGGGGGTAATATGGTGTGGAGAAACGGTGAGAGATATGGAAGCGCTCACAGAGTTCACGAACATCCTAATTTTTGAAGGGACGCCCATTATCAGTGATAATGGAAGTAGGAATCCCATATCGGCAAATGATGTAGTTCAAGATGAAGGTAGCAATTTGTTTCCCAGTAACTTGTGTGAGAGGCACAGCCTCAATCCACTTTGTGAAATACTCTGTGGCTGTGATAATGAATTTATGACCATTGGAAGAAGGAGGGTGAATCTTGCCTATGAGATCGAGTCCCCACTGACAAAAGGGCCAAGGAGATGCAAGTGGTTGTAGTTCCTGTGCTGGTGCATGTATGAGGTCTCCATGAATTTGACACTGCTTACACTTCTTGACAAACTGATATGCATCTTTTTCCATAGTAGGCCAGTAGTATCCAGTCCTGATGAGTTTCTTGGCCAAGGTAGGACCACTAGTATGCGGACCACATATCCCTTCATGCACTTCTCGTAACGCAATCTGAGCTTCGTCACTCTCTAAACATCTAAGAAGGGTGCCATCTAGACCTCGTCGGTATAGGATATCTGCTAAAATGACGTATCGAGAGGATTGGCGAATGAAAGTGCGGCGTTGATTGTTCGATAGATCGGGAGGTAAGATATTGTCGCGAAGGTATGTGAATATGGAACCATATAACTGGAATTCAGGACCAACAACGCATATCATTTCCGTAGGAGTGATCTCATATGACGGAATCAGTAGATTGCCTACCAGGAATTTATAGCAGGTCTCATTTTGTGGTAGATCAACGAGCGAAGCAATTGTAGCCATGGCATCAGCAGCGCAATTCTGTTCTCTTGGTATCTGCTCAAACTCTATCTTTGCAAAGTGCTATTTCAGATCATCTACCAGTTGTTTGTAAGGCATTAGCTTTTCATCTTTTGTTTGATAATCATCAGTTGCTTGATGGATGACAAGTTGAGAATCCCCAAAAACACGAAGTTCTTGGATTTTCCATTGAACTGCAATTCTTAACCCAGTTGTTAATGCCTCGTATTCCGCTATATTGTTAGTGCATGGAAATGATAAGCGGTATGACTTTGGTATAGAATCGCCTTGGGGAGTTATAAAGAGTATACCCGCTCCTGCCCCGTGCTGTGTGTATGAGCCGTCAAAATATAATTGCCATGGCTTTGCAGGTGATATTGTTAGAATGGACTCATCTGGAAATTCTGACTGTAGAGGAGCATCATCTATCATGGGAGCATCTGCCAATTGGTCTGCAATTGCTTGTCCTTTTATAGCTTTTCTGTCCACGTATTCAATGTCGAATTCACTCAAAATCATTACCCACTTGGCCAGCCGCCCAGTAAGTGTAGCTTTGTTGAGAAGATATTTTAGTGGATCAATTCTGGCAATCAACTTAGTCTTGTGAGTGAGCATATAATGTCATAACTTTTGTGAAGCAAAGACCACAGCGAGACATGCACGCTCGATTGGTGTGTAGTTTAGCTCATATCCCACCAATGTGCGACTGATATAGTAAACTGCTTTTTCCTTGCCGTCAGGTATTTGCTGTGCTAGGAGTGCCCCCAGTGCTATCGAAGTAGCTGATATGTAAAGTAGCAATGGTTGATCTGGAATTGGTGGCATCAAAACTGGCGGGTTCAAAAGATAGTCTTTGAGCACCTGAAAAGCTTGTTGACAGTTTTCATCCCATTTGAATTTGATGTTTTTGTGTAGCAGGTGCTGGAAAGGGTTACACTTATCTGCAAGTTGTGCTATGAATCTTCGTATAGACTGGAGTCTCCCTTGTAAAGATTGAAGTTGACTAATATTCTTGGGTGGCGGCATGTCCAAGATAGCCTTGACTTTTGCTGGATCAGCTTCTATTCCTCTTTTAGACACTATGAATCCTAGGAGCTTCCCGGAGGTTACTCCAAAGACACATTTCTTTGGATTTAATCTTACCTTGTATTTTTCCAGTCTATCAAAGACAACTGAAAGTATGTCCAAGTGTGTGTCTCTATCTATTGATTTTCCCAAAAGATCGTCAACATAATCTTCCACGGTTATGTGCATGAGATCATGAAAGATAGTCGTCATCACTCGTTGATACGTGGCGCCTGCATTTTTCACCCCAAAGGGCATGACATTCCAACAGCAGGTTCCCCATGGACAAGTGAATGATGTTTTATGTTGATCTTCAGGTACAATCCTGATCTGATTATATCCAGAAAATCCGTCCATTAAAGATAACATTTCATGGCCTGCTGTGAGATCAACGATCAAGTCAATGTTTGGTAATGGGAAATCGTCCTTTGGACAAGCCTTGTTGATATCTCTGAAGTCTGTACATATTCGGATGCTGCGATCCGGTTTGCTGACAGGTACTAAATTGGAAATCCATTCAGGATAATCAATTGGGCATATGAATCCGACATCCAATAATTTCTCCAGCTCTGCCTTGACTAGCAATGCCACTTCTGGATGCATTTTCCTTAATTTCTGCTTTACTGGTTTTGCCCCTGGTTTGACTGTTAAATGATGCATCACCAAATCCGGGTCTAGCCCAGGCATATCTGCGTAAGACCATGCGAAGTTGATTTGTCGTCCCTTAAAGAAGCTTATGAATTTTGCTCTCTCGGCCTCTGTCAATGATTGAGCCAACAATATGTTGTGTGGAACCTCTGCTGTACCAATGTTTGTCTTTATAGTCTCCTCTACCAACATGGATGATTTTTCCTCATATGATGCTGGGAGAATGTCGAGCCTTCCATCTTCGGGCACCTCAGAGAGGTTTTCACCCTCAGATACGTCCTTTCTTTTTACTCTTTTGGGGTCAGATAGCGCCACGGTGTGGTTTTCGCCATAAGATCCTTGTTTTGTTTTTATTTTCACATTTTTGCGACTAGAAGGCCCGACACCCTCACCAAAATATGCTATGTTGTTGAGCTCTATGACGTATCCTTCTTTGTGGTCTCCAGGGGCAAGATCATCTCGAATGCCAAGGTAGTCGGTAATAGCTTCGTCATTTTGAAATGTATCAAATTGTGCTGGTCCTTCATGATCCTAGTCAATGAGTTGGGGGTGAACAAGGGGAAGGTCTTTAGTGCTTTCAGGGTTTGCAGGACTAATAGTGAAGATGTGGTTATATTCAGGTATGTCAAGGCAATCGTCGAGGTCATCGATGGCACTCTCCTCATCCATTTCAATCGTGAGCGAATCCAAATTGTCATCACTTGTAGAGCCTTCTGGGACAGGTGTCCTCATCCTATGTGATTTTGACCTAGGACCTTGAAACGAAGCTTGTGCGGGATCCTTATGGGTTGGTTCTTGACCAACTCTGAACTTTTTGTAAAATTCCTCCTCCTCTGTGGGTTCATCTGGCTCTCTGAATGTTTCAGTGAGCTCATAGTCACTGGAGGATTTATCTGAACCCCATTCCCATTCGTTGGAATCTGTGGAACAGTAATCTTCTTGTTGAACTTCGGCAACTTTGATTCGCCATGCCTCTTTTGTTCTTTTATTTTGTAGTCTAGGATTCAGAAAACCAAGCCCCTTGGAGCGTTCTCTTCTTGTAGTTAGCTTAGGTTGTAAGGGCTCCATGACACCTTCTTTGCGTAGTCCGAGAGGGCTTTTTCCATCATACCCGAATCTTTGCAAAATTTTGAAGCCTTTGCCATAGTTCTCACAGGGTATAATAATCTGATCATGTGTGTCCTCTTCAACATCCTTATAGAGCATTTTATATAAATTTTCTTCTTCTAGTTCACCCCATTTTTGAAAGATGGTAGGATCCCATTTGAGCATCATGATGGAGATTTGCTTGTTAGGATGTGGCCTCCCATATTCCTTGGGAGAGGTCATGACTTGTCGTAAAAACATTGTTTGATTCAAAGTGTATTCTCCCATGCCTTTGTCTTGAAACTTGGCTCTAAGTTCACCTTGTTTGGATGTCGAGGGCTTTAACGACTCAGGATCAATATATGCTGAAGAAGGAGTAGCCTCACGATTGCTAGGGATGATAGTCTCAGTATGTGATCTCAAGTTATTACAATATATGAATGGATTTGGATCACCATTGACCGTTACCTCGACTCCATTGTGAGGAAACTTAATGCACTGATGGTATGTTGATGGGACTGCCCTCATTTCATGAATCCACGGACGTCCTAGCAATATGTTATATGTGAGATCTAGATCTAGGACTTGACAAACCACATCCTTTGTGACTGGCCCTATTCTTAGTGGTAAGGTGACCGTGCCCTTGGACGAGCGCTCTTCATCATCATAAGCCTTAATGGTGATTTGGTTTGTAGAATTCACAGCTTTGTCAGAATATCCCAATTGTCTGATGATGCTCAATGTACAAATATTAAGACCTGCTCCTCCATCTATCAGGACTCGCTTTATTCGGTGTTTATGTATGAAGGATTCAACATGTAGAGGTGCATTATGTGGCTGACTTATGGAGGCGTCATCGGCTTCTGTGAATGTGAGGGAGTGTGGAATGGATAGGTATCCCACCATGGCTTGAAACTGGTCCACGTTCAGATTAGTAGGGACGGCAGTATCTCTCAAGATTTTGTCAAGGATAGCTTTATGTGCAGGAGATATACGTAAGAGCTCAAGAATAGAGATGAGTGCAGGTGTCTTCCCTAGTTGTTCTACAAGGTCGTACTCAGGCTTGGTTGATGAAAGATTGGTATTCTTAGTGGAGGCACCTGGCAATGTAATCTTACCTTGACGGGTTGTAACATGACATTCAGAGGTAGATTCGGACGAAGATCCCACACCTTTTAGGATGATCTTGGGTCTCTGAGAAGAATTCTCAGGATTTTTGTTTTTGACAGTAATGGTAGAGATATGATTGTCCATTGAGATGTGATTGATAGTAGAATCATAATTGTAAGGTGCTCTAGTATAATTGGCTTGATCATCTGTGACTTTGCCTTTTCCTTTGTCATGTTTTGGGAATGGTTCCTTAAACATCTCATGTTCTTGATTAGATGAATGTCCCTCAATCTCTATATCACCTCTATCAATGAGATCTTGCACAATGTTTTTCAATCGATGGCAATTACCTGTCTTGTGACCCTTGCTCTTATGAAACTCACAATACTCATCATCATTCCACCAATTTGGTTTTACCTTTGGTTCATAAGGAGGAAAATCTGGAACTGTAATTACTTTGTTTGCTACAAGCTTTTTGAATACTGATTCAAGTGGTTCTCCCAATGGAGTGTACTTCCTTCGTGGTTTAGAAGTTGTTTGATTGTTCACTTGATTGTTGGTAGAACTTGATCCAGAAAAGACGAACTTTGGTCTCACTGTATTGGCATCAACAACACCATCATTAACCGTGTTCTTGTTCTTGTTCCAAAATTTTGGTTTGTCCTTTCCTTTAAAGTCCTCTTTGTTTTCTTTGAATAGTTTGATAACTCCTTGTTCAATTAAGACCTTTTCTGTTGCTAGGCCCTTTTCAATGACATCCTTGAATGTAGACAAACAAGCTTTTCTGAGATCATAGCCAATAGCCTTATTAACGTTTTGTGTGAACATCTCCACCATTTGTTTCTGCGGGATTTCACAAGAGCATTTGCTAGCTAAATTTCTCCATCTTTGTAAAAATGTTGCGAAAGATTCTCCTTCCTTTTGTTTCGTATTGCACAAGGTAGTAACTGAGACATCTGTTTCAATGTTGTAGGAGAAATGCTGAATGAATGCCTCTGCTAAGTCGCCCCATGACTTAATACCAGGAGATAATTGAGAAAACCATTCCATAGCTTGATCGCCTAAGCTCTGTGGGAATAACCTCATCAAGTATGTTTCTTCTACCGCTACCTCAATGCAAGCTGTGAAGAATTGTCTTATGTCTGCCTTGGGGTCTCCTCTCCCTCTATATTTGTCAAATTTTGGCGTTACAAAATGTGGAGGAAATGGAGGCATTGGAATGCTCTTATCAAAGGGATAAGGACATATATCTCTCATAGTGTATGTAGGTTTTGGTGTACTCATGTCCTCCATTTTCTTTTGTAGATCTCTAATTTGTTGCTCCAAATTATTCTTGGGAGGAGATGGATTTCTTGTAGCATACCCCATGTTTGAAACACCCATTTGAGGAGGAGCTTGTTGCATGTATGGATGATACTGATCGTAGACATGTCCATATGGAGGTCTATATTGTTGTGACATATATGGAGCACTTGGCATAACTTCTTGTTGAGGGACCCCATATCTATTTTGTGTGTATAAACCATGTTCAATAGGCCTTTCATTTTCCATTGTGTTGCCCCCAATTTTGACATGAGGTCTCCTTGTGTCAAAATTTTGAGGATGTCCTTGAGTATCCACTTGTTTTGATTGATTCATACCTTGAGCATGTGATTGAGCATAAGGCTTCCATGATGGTCCTTGAGTGTAAGTATCATATGTTTGAGCTTGTGTATGTGGGATTGCTGGCTTTTGAAGCAAAGCTGATGGTGACTCCGGCATTATATTATTCGGTCCTCTATTTCCTCCACTATTTGGTCTCCTTTGATCCATGTTGGGTTGAGTTTGTTGTGAGGGTCGACTTTCCATAAGTTGAGATAAGTCAAAATCATGCGGTATTTTAGCTCCACTTTGTGCCATCATGTTTAAAAAGTATTGACGATCTCTCCTCATTATCTCTTCAACCAATCTATTGAATTGAGGATCCATTATGGATTCTTGTATGTCTGCTGATAGTATTGAAGAATTGTCCACTGTGTCATTGTGTGTAGCATTGTTGTTTATAGTGTTTGCGCTTTCCACATTTGGATTATGTCTATAAACATTCATGTCTGGTAATGTAGTGTGCTTCAGATTGTAGAATAGATCATTGTCATACTCATAAGAACTCATGTTTACGGATTCTTGAGCCTCTTTAGCTATTCTCCTAGATTTTTGAAGACGGGTTTCAACCATGAACTAGGTGTTTGACCAAGATGAGAAACTAGGTGGAAAATGAAAAGAGTATGGAAGACCAAGAGTTGTATGGAGTGTAAATGAATCTGGAGGTGTACTTGCAATGTCCAAAGTGTAAGACCAAGTATGTAAGTAGTAGAGTAGGTGTGACTTCCAAAGAGAGGATAGTTTCTCTTGATGAGGTAAGCTGACCTTGACTCTAAGTAAGACCAAATGAGACCCAAAGGTAAGAAACCTTGATGAGGGACCACTTAGCAAAGTGTAGTTGTATGTAGTTTGTTGAAAGAGTATGATGAGGACAAGCAAGTGACCTTTTGACTCAAGTTTAGACAATTATGAATGTAAAATGAGATGTGAAGCAATAAGGGACTGTATGAGACCTTAGAACAGGCTGAATGCTAGATGAAACCTGAAGAGACAACCTAAGAAACTCAAGTATGCTGAAACTGATTTTCTTTGTTTGCTTGACTGTTAAAGTTTTCAAATCCTGACACAGACGCCTCTGTATACTTCACAGACGCGTTTCCCAGACACAGACGCCTCTCTGTTTGACACAGACGCTGATAAAAACACAGACGCTATTCTGTACTTCACAGATGCGCTTATCCGACGCAGACGCGGTTTGAACAGACACAGATGCATTTCTGTAACCTTAGTGCAATTTTTCCTATCTGTGAAGTTGTTTTTGTTGTGACCAAATCTGATTGTTCGACTGTTTTTCATGACAAGAGGACACAATGTTGATGACTCAATGTTTGTAAACTGTTTATACTCCAAAAGTGTGTTGTTTGATGTAAAAAGTTTTTGCATACACTTGAAGACACAAAAGACACAATGTTTTGCTGTTTTGTCTTGAATGTTTGAGTGTTTAGCATAACACAAGCACAAATCTTAGGGCTGGCCAAGACAATAATTGTTGATCCCACATAGGGTTTTACCCCCGAGGCTACGCTATTCAGAGCGGATACTTAGATGCTTGACCTCACTGGCTCCACCCTCGGCACTCACTTCTCGGGTCAGCCAAGCATCAGTCCCCATGAAAACTCCCCATGGCGAACTTTGTATCTCTACTAAGAACCGTATGTGTGTGGGCCGCTACCAGAGGTCCGACCTCCTGCCTCAACAACTAGAAGGATTTGGGCATCTAAAACAAAGAGGTGCTAGTAAGGGCATCCGCTCATATGGCCATACATGCGGCACTTTCAGCTCTGTAAATACAGAAGGCTCCCAGCCGGTAGGGGTTACGCCCTACAAATGATCAAATAAATTTGATCAAACGGGTTTATGGGGAGACATAGTGTCGATATGAACTAATCAGCACACGTTATCCATAGTTTTCACCATGAATACATTTGATTATAGTGGTTCGGAAGAGGTGGGTTTTCCTCGCTACCACTTGGGTCGTTCTCTTCTCACTAGTAGTCCTAATGACCACACGGGAAGACAGGCCCTCTAAAGATTAAACAAAAAGAGCCTATTGCTCAAGACACAAAAGACAATGATTCAATTTTAGTGCACCAATGGAAGTGTTTGCTAAGCTATGAAAACAAGGCACACAACAAAACTACAAAACCCTAGCTAAGGCCCTGCAACAAAATTGTTAGTAGTTTGGGTTGTTTCAAATGATCACACCTTCCTGCAAGCACACAAGTTAGGTAAATTTTAGAAAACCCAAAAGACTTTGTGAAAAGGGGCCTTCAACAAAAACGTTTTTGCCTCCACAGCAAGCTGCACAAACCAGGTTAGCTAGATCTGCAAGGGTTAGCCGAAAATAAACCAGATCTGAAACCCTAAGTACAAAATCCGAAAATCCGAATCAAAGAAAATTGAAATTTGCAAAACAGAAAGCACAGACGCTGCTATACCAGACACAGACGCGTCTGTATGACACAGACGCGATTCTGTAATTCACAGACGCGATCAGAGGTCACAGACGCCTCTCCCGAACACAGACGCGATAATATAACGCACAGACGTGGTTCTGAATCACAGACGCACCTTTCGGGAACCTGCAAAATAAAAATTGACAGAAACACAGACGCGATTCCCGATATCGTAGACGCTTCTGAAACACAAAAACGTGATCCGAACACTCGCAGACGCGGAAAAACCTAAAATATCGTCGAAAACTGTCCGATCTGCAACTTCAAAAATGCAAAATTTGCAACAAAATTGTTAAATGCAAAGGGACAACAGTCCCACCGGGCGTGCCAAAATGTATATGGTGAAAATGGATAACAATAAACACCAATATTGAAAGACTAAATGAATCCAACCACAAAACCCTAGCCTAACAATGAACAAAGATCCACCATAACATATGAAGATAACCTAAGACAATGCAAAATAACTCAAAATCACAAAGATTATACCATCACATGTCCAATAGGGTTTTGATCTCCATTCTTCCTATCTCCATTGATCTTGCTTGATATATTTACTCTCAGATTTTTATATGCACAAGAGCTCAACAAAGAACGGAATGTGGTTGCAAGTAGGATCGTAGTGTAGTCAATTGCATAAAAGATCATTAGCATGAGTGATTAGAATGCTTGATTAGGGTTTGACAATGAATAAAGCATCTCCTTAAATAGAAGACACAATATGAAATGGAGGGTTAAGATTGAGAGGTGTAAAAAGAGAGGTCGGCTAGGATTAGAGGGTAGGTAAAAGAAATAATAAAATAATGAGAGGGGTAGGTAGTGTATGAATTAAGAGATGAATGACATGTGTCATGTGTAGAAAAAGATAATGAATTAATTAAATAAATAAAGATTTATTTAATTAATAGAAGAAGTGGGATCAATTAAATAAATAAGATATTTATTTAATTTAGGAAAGGGATAATTTAAATAAATAAATGTATTTATTTAAATGAGAAATAAGGCTAGAAGAGGATAAATGAATTAATTAAATAAATAAAAATTTATTTAATTAATAGAAGAATTAGGCTTAGATAATTAAATAAATAAAATATTTATTTAATTAAACTGGACAATTTTGAGTGTCTACACTAAGAACTTAAATTTTATAATGGAATGTTTAAAGTGGTATTGCGTGATGTAATGTGATTTTCCTATGATTTTTATTATGTGGTGAATAAATTTATTAATGAAAATTAAGGCATGAATAGAGATTCAAATTGGTAATTTTGGATATATTCTGAAAATGATTTAAATGCCTGTTGGAATTCATGTTATAACCAGTTGAATGTATAATGTGGATTTCATTTCTGATGGAACATTGATTTGAGAATTGAATAATGTGATTGTTGCAAGAGTGTTTTATTTCATTTTTTTCAATCAATGATGTTGCAAGTGCTTATGATGTTGATATTCTCAAAGATTGTCTAATGTATTTATCTATCCTTGCAAGTGTTTATTGTGATATTTTGGTCTGTGGTTCAGTCATCCTGTGGTGGTGTAATTGGTACCTTTGACCAAGAGATATATGTTGGCTATGTTGTCTTAACCATGTAGTGTATTTGCCTTAAGGTTAGTCAAGAGTCGGTATGTCCTTATTTGACCACTTGTTTTTGATAGTGGTGTTATGGTTGTCTGGTTCACCATAGGGTCCTTGGGGAGTGACCATGCTTGTGTAGTGTCCTTTGAGAGAGTGGCTTTCGCTTGGGGGTTGCACCCAAAGTGGTAGGTATTACGACCCAACGGAAGTCAGATAATAACTAGTAATCTAATAAATTGATTAGGTGGGTAGTATCATAACATTAATAAAGATAGTTGTACCTCATGCATAGGTGAGTGCTAATACAAGGCTCATAATGTGGCGAGAAGGTCTGGAATGGTAAACCAACCACCTTGTCTTAACGAAAGGCTGGAAGGGTCCACATAAGACTTCGTTGGAGCCAAAGGTCGGGAAAAGTTACTAGGACAGTGAGCCGGGACCTATGGAGGTTGTACCATGGTAACCATCTTAAGCTATGTGATGACACTCTCTCATTTGGTTCACTTGTGTTCGTGAAGTTGAGTCACCTAGATTCTTGTGGAGTCTTTTGTGTTGTCATGGAGTCGTATTGTTTTTTTGACCATATCGTGCTTACACTTGTTTGAGGGTCCTCATCTATCTCCTATCATGGTGGGGTGATTCCATTTGGGAATTACTTGGTCAGGTGGTAGTGCTACTTCCCATCGGATGTTCAGATTTGTACCTTCATGCAAGGATTGGCTTTGCAGGTGTTCCTGTGGTTCATGGCTCATTCTTCATCTCATGTTTTGAATATTATTGGTATTCGTAGACCTATGTGGTCATTGTATCATTGTAATATTGATCTTATGTAACCTTGTAGCTAGATGTGATCTATCCTCATATGTTTATTGAGAAGTTATGTATTGGAAGAGCAATGTAATCCTATGTTTGGATGTTTTATCAGTTTCCTTGATGATGTTAGTAAATTCTTATTGAAGTGGAAATTTTGTTGTATCCTTTCAATCTTTCTATGATGAATCTTTATTTTCTTATTGCTTCTTGTGATCATTGAGTTAATGATGCATATGTGGATTTATGATTTTGTGGAATTTATTCTTGAAGTTAATTCTTCATTGGTAACCCTTAAGGAATTCTGGTGTAAGTGTTCCACTTGTGTTATCGTGCATGTTGTGTAAATGTACTTATGATGTTTATACTTTAAAAAAAAATTGTTTCACCCTTGTTGTGGGGTTTCCTTTGGGGTTCCTGGTGGAGCATTACACCCTCCTACATAAATTACTACAGAAGTCTTGGGAAAGGATAATAAATCTCATATGGATGACCTCCTTAGGATTCAAGACATTAAATATTATCTTGCAAGACAACAAGCCATTCGTGCTCGCAAAAGTGCTTCTTCTTCAAAAACTCATTTTTGTTCATTTCATCAAACTCATGATCACCATGTTGATGATTGTCTCGGTTTTCAAAATTCAATAAAAGTACTTATTGATAGTGGCAAAGCTAAAATCATTGATGAAAATCCTTCTTCTTCTAATAATAACTCTTGTCCTCAATCTCAAAAGAATAAGCCCACACCTATTGATGATCAAGGAAAATTGGCTACTAGAATCTTTTGGAAATTGAAGTATGATAAGAATGTTGTTTCTCCTTTTGTGAAGTTTAGTGCTAAGCATAAAGAAAGAAGTGAATATTGTATTGCCCATCATGGTGGTTCTTATTCTCTTGGAAAGAGTAAATTATTTAAGGAATTTTCTCAAGAACAATATGATCGTGCTCATATATGTCTTTCAACAGATCTTGATCTCTTTCTTGGTGAAAAGGTGGTGCCTTAACACTCCTCTCACCCCATGTTACTCCTCACCCTATGACACAAGTAGTTAACTTAATTGGGGACTTTTTGTCATTAGAGGTGGTGCTTTTTCAATTTCAAATACCTTGGGGTAGCAACATGACCCTCTTTTATCTATATCCTATATCTTATCTTTAAAGTTTCACAATGTCCTTTATGGATTGCATCATTCATAACTTGATGGTCTTTCTTGCATTGAATTTCCCTTCATTCGAGTACATGTGTGTCCCTTGTTAAGACCTATTATTTATTTGAAATGACACATCTCTTATGAATAATCTTTCCTCAAGAAATGTGTGACTCTTCCTCCTAATCTATCCTTGTCTTCTTACTTGTGGGGCAAGGATAGCTTTTTCCTTTTCTCTCTTTCTATCTAAAATGTCACAATTCCCTCTGGGGGCTTGCATTTTTCATATCTTGATATCCTTTCTTGTATAGAATAGTATGTCTCTTATGACCAATCCCTCCTTAGGGGAATCTGTGATCTCCCTTTCTTTCTTTCTCTCTTTGAAATTACCTCTTCTTTAGAGTTGTATCTTATAGATATTGATGTCATTTCTTACATTGAATATTCATTCATGTGAGTACATTGTGCATTTGCTTATGTTTTATCTCTCCTTAGAAGTTGCGTAATTATTCTCATTGTCCTTACACTTGGGGGAAATGATTTCTTCTTTTATCTCTCCCTCCTTTCTAAGGATCTACTTTTCCTTTGTTGAGCGGTGTTTGCTTATGATTTTATGTCATTACTTGTGTGAAGCTTTTGTTTTCTCAAGGATTCTCTCTTATACAAGAGGTGCATGTCCTTGGCTACAACCTCTTCTTCACTTGGAAATGTACACCTATCATAAATGTACCCCCTCACATTGGTTTAAAAGTATGTCATCCTTCATCAAGAATCTCTTTCACCTAGTAATAGGGGAAGGTATGCATTCTTGTTCTCCTTCCCTTCTTTTGGTAGAAGATGTTATTGTTAGGTCCCGGAGGCAACTGAGAGGTGGGGGGGGGGTGAATCAGTTACCAAATATTTTCAAACCAAAATTAATTTAACCAAACTTAATGCTTAATACCGGTAAACCAAATCTTAAGTCGGTAGATAGTTTATCAGTTAATTGTGGTATCGGTAAATATTAATGCATGAAACAGAAAGGCAATAACATCCACAATGCATAACACCAATATTTGTACATGGAAAACTTGTAAGGGGAAAAACCACGGTGGGAAACCTTACCCACAATCAGATGATACTACTATAAATAGTATGTGTGTACAATATGGGGTATGCACATGCAAAAAGGACAAGCACCTAGAGCTCACTGCTCAATCACAAAATGAGAGTCACACTAACTACAATTGGATGATTAAATCCAATGATAATGTACTACTCAAAGTAGCATCTCCATATGTTGGATTTAGTACCAGTTTAGCTCAGATATGCCTTCTTCAAACCTTCCTTCAATCTTGAATGATGTCTGCATGTATACCTTTATTGATATTTGCATATACTGAATTACAATCCTTTCCTTAATCGCATATTGATCTCACAAATGAGATCTTACATTTATACCATAACCTAAGACCGATTAAGTAGGTCGGCTCTAAAGATATTACAATAAAATCAATTACAAATAAAACAATATCTGATTCATGATGTCGGCTCAATGCATTTACAATAACAACAAAATCATCTCCTTGATGTGTCATGCTGATCTGGAATAGATAAGCTTGTCGGTGTATATCCTGACCTATT
The DNA here is from genome assembly GCF_030272615.1 of Cryptomeria japonica. Taxonomy (NCBI): domain Eukaryota; kingdom Viridiplantae; phylum Streptophyta; class Pinopsida; order Cupressales; family Cupressaceae; genus Cryptomeria; species Cryptomeria japonica. Next base: position 192,760,684 of record NC_081409.1, read on the forward strand.
TGCTTGTAACAACAAATATGCAAACTCGAATAAACCAATGAACAAATCACCAAGACAAAGTGTTTGAACGATGTCTTGAACATAACCAAGTAGTCTTCAGGTCTTTCCAAGTGTCGGTTATCAATATATCTTGTCGGTGAACCAAATACCGGTGACTGCGCAATCTGCTCTTTAGTATTTACATAAACCAATTTCACTTCTTTTGCTTCAACATTCTCTTTCAAAAAATTCAATTTGATAGAAACATGTTTAGTTTTAGAATGTAGTGTCGAATTCTTAGATATATCAATTGTTGTTGTATTATCACAATAAATAGTTATAGGTTCCTTGCATTTTACCTTTGTGTCTTTCAACATTTTCTTAAGCCATAATACTTGTGTGCAATTAGTTGCTGCTGCAACATATTCTGGTTCTGTTGTTGATAAAGATGTGCAACTTTGTTTCTTACTTGACCAAGAAATTAGTCTGCTACCAAAAAAAAATGCTCCACCAGTGGTTCTTTTTCTATCATCGACATCTCCTACCCAGTTTGCATCTGTGTATGCACATAATTCAAAGTTTTCATCTCTAGGATACCATAAGCCAAGATTTGTGGTGCCTTGTAAGTACCAAAAAATCCTTTTTACTGTTGATTCATGATTTTCTTTAGGATTACTTTGAAATCTCGAAACAATACATACTGCATTCATAATATCAGGTCTTGTTTGTGTCAAATACAGTAAACCTCCTATCATAGACTTGTATCTAGTTGGATCAATAGGTGTTGATTCATCCCTTAGTGATGATCTATCAGTTGTAGTCATAGGTGTTCTTATCGGTTTAGAGTTCTCGATACCAAATTTCTTTAGTAACTCCTTCAAGTATTTAGATTGACTCAATAATATACCTTTTTTCAATCTGTGAAATCTGAAATTCTAAAAATAATTTTATCTCTCCAATCATAGACATTTCAAATTCTTGCTGCATTTCATTAGAAAAGTCTTTACATAACCCATCTTCTCCTCCAAAGATTATATCATCAACAAAAACTTCTATAACCAAGATGTCATCATTAGTCACTTTGTAGTATAAGTTGTTGTCAGCATTACCTTTAAAAAAACCAATCTTCAAAGATACTTATCCAATCTAGCATACCAAGCTCTTAGAGCTTGCTTTAACCCACACAAAGCTCTCCTTAACCTGCAAACCATATCCTTGTCATCTATCAAAGAAAATCCATCAGGTTGTTCAATATAAACTTCTTCTTCAAGATCTCCATTCAAAAATGCACATTTAATATCCATTTGATATACTTTGTAGTTCTTGTATGCTGCAAAAGCCAAGAATAATTTCACTGCCTCAATTCTAGCTATCGGTGCAAAGGTTTCATTATAATCAATTCCTTCTTTCAATGAATATCCCTTACACACTAGTCTTGCTTTATTTGTGATTACTTTACCATCTTCATTAAGTTTGTTTCTAAATACCCATTTTGTTCCAATTACATTTTTGTCTTTAGACCGAGGAACTAATGTCCATGTGTTATTCTTTTCAATTTGTTCTAATTCTTCTTCCATAGCTTTAATTTAGTGTTTATCTTCACATGCCTCATTAATTGATGTTGGCTCAATTTGATAAATAAGACATACCTCTTCATTTGCCTGTCTTCCTCTAGTCATAACCCCTTGATACTTGTTCCCAATTATTTCATCTTCAAAGTGGTTCAATCTTACATATTGGGTTGTCTTTGTTTGTTGTTGTTCCTCAATTACTGTGGAATTTTCAAATGATGTCGGTGTAACCAAATCTTCATTCTGTACCGGTGTATTCATTGTAGGTTCATTTGTCAGTATCTCTATTGCCAGTTCAGAGTCTATGTACCTTGGAGTTCCTCTGAATTGTTCATCAATCTTCACATTTGTACTCTCAACAATTTTCTGCAATCTCTTGTTAAAACATATATATGCCTTGCTCTTACATGAATAACCAAGAAATATTCCTTCATCACTTCTAGGATCAAATTTACCAATGTACGCATCTCTTCTAATATAGAATTTACTTTCAAATATTCTGAAATATTTAAGAGTAGGAGTAATACCAAACATAATTCATGAGGGGTCTTACCAGTTTCACCTTTGATGTGAACTTTGTTGAATTTATAGACCATTGTACTTACTGCCTCTCTCCAATATACATGAGGTAGATTTTCTTCTAATAACATACTTCTAGCTGCATATAAGATAGTTATGTTTTTCCTTTCTACAACTCCATTCTGCTGGGGTGTCCGGGGTGCTGACAACTATCTTCTAATCCCATTCACTTCACATAATGTATTAAATTCCTTAGATGTAAACTCACCTCCTTGATCTGATCTCAAACATTTGATTTTCTTACCAGTTTAATTTTCTACCATCACTTTGAATAGCTTGAATTTCCTAAGTGCTTCTGATTTCTCCCTAAGAAAAGTAACCCAGCACATTCTAGAATAGTCATCAATGATTAACATAAAATATCTATCTCCTTGTAAGCTTCCAGTTCTTTCTGGACCACATTAATCAGTATGAATTAAGTCAAGAGCATTATTGGATTTTCTGGAATACTCTTAAAAGATGCTCTAACTTGCTTTCCAAATTGACATTCTTTACATACCGGATTGTGAGGTTTGACAATCTTAGGTAAATCTCTTACTGACTTAGTTGTACTGATTTTCACAATGCAATCAAAATTTACATGACAGAGTCTCTTATGCCATAACCACTTTCGTCAATATGTGCAATCAAGCATGTCTTTTCACTATTATTCAAATGAAAGATATTACCTTTAGTCTAATTATCGGTTGCGATTTCCAAACTAGTTATGTTCATGATTTTGTATTTACCATTCTGGAATTGTAACTAAAATCCTTTTTCAACTAACTGACCAACACTCAAAAGATTATTCTTTAATCCTTCAACATAGTAAATATTATCAGTATTGTGCTTACCATCAAGTGATATAGTCCCTTTTCCTTTGATCAAACAAGCTTTGTCATCTCCAAATCTTACTAGACCTCCATTGTATTCCCGAAAGGTTAAGAATTTACTCTTATCACCAGTCATATGATGTGAACATCCTGAATCAATGATCCATTCATCCTTATCTTCAATTTTAGCTGTCAGGGCCTGCTCTATTGGTTGAACAGTAGGTGCCAGTTGATTTTCTATTATAGCAACAAAAACTCATCCATTGTTTGCGGGATCCTCATCAGAATCATCAGTGACTCCTTCATCAGCAAGGTAACAAGATTTGTCTCTATTCTTCTAAAATCTGTGTCTCTGATATTCAAGGTTAGGCTTGTATGTTCTTTTAGCTTCTTCTTTTAATCTTGCATGTCTATCAGAACACCTAGATGCCATATGGCCATTCTTATCGCAGTTAAAACATTTAAAGGGTGCTTTACCTTCATACTTACTTCCAATAGGACCTTTAGGCATTTTCCTTGCAAATAGTGCTTCAAGTTCTTCAAGTTCTTCATTTTCTTTCCTAATTTCTTCAAGTTCTTCATTTTCTTTCCTAATTTCTTCAAGTTCTCTTGCATAAAAGACTTTCCAATCAGATTTTTCAAATGATGATGATGATGATGATGATGTAGATGATGTAGATGCCTTGAAAGCTAGATCTGTCTTTATAGTAGCAACAGGACCAAACTCCTCAATTTCAAAAGCTAAAAGTTTTCCAACCAAAGTATCTCTAGTTACTGATGTATTAGGCATTGTTTTCAATTCATTTATAGCAGTTACTTTCATTTTGTATGCCGGTGGCAGTGCTCTTAAAACTTTTGAAACAATTTCATCTTCACTTAAGGTTCCTCCACAACATTGTATACCCAAAACAATTTCATTTACATTTTCCATAAAAGCTGAAATTCTTTCATCCTCTTCCATTTTCAGATTTTCATACCTAACCCAGAAGGATTCAAGTTTTGCAATTTTGACTGTGGTATCACCTTCATTCAATGTTTCCAATCTATCCCAAATAGCCTTAGCAGTAGTGTTGGCATTACAGTAAAAAAGATTGTTGATATTCAATAAGGATATTGAGAAGGTTGTTGAAGATTATTGATATAACTGAAGAAAGATGATAACTATTTTTATAACATTATTTTTTCATTGATGTCAAGAAATTGATTATCTGATTCAGTATGATGTTGCCATATCTTAAGAAGATTGATTAGAATTCAATGGGCAACTATTACCGAGTTAGACAATGATGAGATCATGATGTTTAGATTGTTTTGATATCCTACATATGTTGTTGATTGTAAAGATAATACTATACTATGCAACCGAGCAAGGAACCTAGTCGGTAAACCCTAAGGTTATCAATATCAGTTAATGAAGGCGAAATGTCTATCGAGTAAAGTTTAGTAGTTACCGAGTTGCAACTGAGTTATGACAGTGCGTATGGGATGGATAAAAGCATTATTTAATGAAGGACAATGATTAGCTGGAAATGTATAAATGATTGGTATGTCGTGTATGAAGTTTATTAAGGATCTATGGCGAAGGAAAATCGGCAGAAAGATCTACAGTGCAGATTGAACCACAATAACCTTATGCAAGTTCCAAGATGGGAATGCAGGTCCCGAGGTAAGGTAAAACGTTTTCAGATCGGAAGGATACATTGAACCTAGTCAAGTTTGAAGATCTGATGGCCAAGATTGATCGTGGGAAATGTGATCAAGAAGATTTAGCGGTTAGCAATTGTTTATAAATAAGGAATTATTGATAAACAATGCATGCGGGCAAGTGTATGCACAGGGATGCTACATAGTGATTATCGAGCACAGAAGCTTGAAGACCTGTTTGAATAACAGAGTAGAAAGCCCAGCAGAGGGACAAGATAAATCCTATGACTAGACTATTTTGAGAAAATAAGAATCTACTTTAGCATTTTAGATGTGAAGTTGCAAATAGATTTTATTATTGTTATTTTGTAAGTGACAGAAAATCTCTTAACCGAGTGGACTTAACAGTCTTATATGTAAACCCTCTAGCAAGGTAACATTCTAAGAGAGTGTTTGAAATCCTTTAACAAGGTCACTTCTAACAAAGTGAAAATCCTAACAAATCTAAGGGAAATCCCTTAACTGGGTCACATCTAGCAATGTGTTTGTAATCTTTAATAGGATTTGCTTTTAATCGAGCATACTCTAGAAGAGTATATTTCTTAGTGGGTCCGAAATCCCACAGTGGTTTTTCCCTATTTTGGTTTCCACATTAAATCTAGTGTTATGAGTGTTGTTATGATTATGTGTTCTTAAGTTTGCATGTTAACAGTGTTTGGTTAAGTTGCTGAAGTATAAGTTATCGAGGTTGAATCTATTGATTTTATGGAAGTTTAAGTTTGTATGATTCACCCCCCCCCCCTCTCATCTTGTTAGCTATTGGCATCTATACTTTACATCAAGTATCAGAACTAACAATTGGTATCAGAGCTAAGGACTCTGGAAGAAAAAGTTTAAAAGTACTTGAGGCAAAGATCCGAAGATGTATAAAAGGGATGCACTAAAGCTGAACAAGTCAAGTTTCTCCACATGGCAGAAAAGGATGAAGCTACATTTATCAGGAATTGAAGAATATGCAACATATTATCTAGAGAATGATTACATTGCACTGAGCACCAACCCTATGACCTTGGAAGAGATTAAAGAAAAGCAAGAACATATTCAAGCTATGATTGAAATAACATCAGCATTGACCGACTTAGAGTTTAATGATCTAGAAGGCTGCAATGATGCAAAAGCAATGTGGACTAAGCTTACATCTATGTATGGAGGTGATGAACATGTTCAAAGAGAAGAAGTAGATAGTCTAAGAGGAAAACTTGAATCCATGAGGATGAATGAAGGTGAGAACATAACCCAATACAGTACAAGACTAAAGGAGATTGTCAATCAAATTAAAGGAGCAGGTGGAACTATTGAAGAAAAGGATATAACAAGTAAGTTGTTGAGAACCCTTCTACCAGCTTATGCTATTTGAGTCTCTACAATCAATGAATTGAGATCTGTACCTAACATGCCAGTTTCTTCGGATGCTACTATTGGTAAGCTACATGCATTTGAGTTAAGTAATTTTGATAACTATGGGTCTTTGGTAAGTAAAGTAGAATCTGCATTCAGTTCTTTTCATATTGGTGAATCTGATGATTACAATGATAGAATGAGTAAGTACTCTGAAGGAGATCACAGTGGAGCAAGTGAAATATTTTGCATGAACATGGAAAAAGTGCACAGACTATATGAGGAAATCAAGAAGCAAGAAGAATTTGAAGCATTATTAACCAGAAGGTTACCGAGAGGAAAAGGTAAGTATAAAGGAAAGCTACCTTTAAAATGTTTCAATTGTGATAAAATAGGACATATGGCTTCTAACTGCCCTGACAAAGAATCTAGTGAAAAGAGAGAATACCGAGATAATAGGCAAAAAGATAACCAATATAGAGGACACCGAGACTTCAAAAGGAGAGATAGAAAGACATTTCTAGTAGCAAATGAGGAATCCAACGATGACAAATCTGATGAAACTGATACTGAGGAAGTTGTTTATGTGGCTATTAAAGATGGATTTGATGAAGAAAGGTATGAAGAAAAAGCCTTAATATCTCACATAAATGATTCTTGGATCATAGATAGTGGATGCTCACATCATATGATAGGTGACAAACACAAGTTTGTTAAATTAGAAGACTATGATGGAGGCTATGTAAGATTTGGTAATGATGCACCATGTCCGGTGAAAGGTAAAGGATCTATAACACTTCTTGACAATGCTAAATGTGATGATGTATACTAGGTTGAAGGATTGAAATACAATTTGTTGAGTGTAGTACAGCTAAACAATACAGGATACTGAATAGAATTTTAAAAAGGAATTGTCAAAGTTCATGACAAGCATGGAAAGTTAGCTGCTACCAGGACACAAACAAAAGGTAATACATTTCATCTTGACTCAACTCGGAACAAGTGTCTTTATGCAAAGATAGATGATACCTGGCTATGGCATAAAAGGTTTTGTCATGTAAATTTTGGTAATCTGATCGAAATAAGTAAGAAGCACCGAGTAAGAGGTCTACCGAGTCATGAAAAACCTGAGAATGCTATGTGCCGAGGATGCCAGATGGGTAAGATGACAAGATCAAGTTTTACAAGTAAGTCCTACACTTCTAAAGGAATTTTAGATCTAGTACAAATTGATCTTTATGGTCCTATGAAAGTTCAAAGTTATTATGGTGATAAATATTTCATATTATTTGTGGATGATTACTCAAGGATGATGTCAGTTATGTTTTTAAAAGAAAAATCAGAAGTTTTCCAAATGTTCAAATGGTACAAGGCAAGAGTTGAAAATGAAACAGGAAGACAACTGAAATGTCTTAGATCTGATAGAAGAGGAGAATTCACTTTTGATGAATTTAACTTATACTACAATGATCATAGTATAAAGAGGCAAGTATCTGCATCGAGAACACCTTAGCAAAATGGGATAGCCAAGAGAAGAAACGGATCAATTATGGATTGTGCAAGAAACTTGATGATAGAAAAGAGGGTACCTCAAACATTTTGGAGAGAAGCAATCAACACTGTAGTTTACACCCTGAACTAAGTTCAACTGAAGAAAGGAACTATGAAGACACCATATGAGATCTGGTATGACAAGAAACATAATGTAAGTTACTTTAAAATCTTTGGAAGTAGATGCTATGTTCACAAAGATGACAGAAATGGAAAGTTTGATCAGAAAAGTGAAGAAGGAACATTTCTTGGTTATTCTTCTAGAAGTAAAGCATTTAAATGTCTGATCAAATCATCTAACAAAATAGTGGAAAGTGCAAATGTGAAAATTGATGAATTTGCAGAAAGAAATGATGAAGGAAATTTCAAAAGAACCAGAAAATTATGAAGAATTTGTTTATGTTCAACCAAGAAGTACTACCGAGAAAGCTGTTGAAGAAAATGAAGATAATGTCTAGCTACCGAGTGATGAAGAAGATCATACAGAACCTATCGAGCCTATATTAGCCAAATATGTCAAAAGACATCATGCATCAAGTCAGATTATAGGAGATAAAGATGATCCAGTGATGACAAGAAACAAACTGAGACAGAACACATGTCTGATTTGTGAATTTGAACCGAGAATAGTGAAAGAAGCATTTAATAGTGAAGATTGGGTAAATGAGCTATGACAGAAGAAATTGATCAAATCAAGAAGAATGACACATGGACACTAATCCCAAGACCAAAGGACAAAAATGTAATTGGTACCATGTGGATTTTCAGAAACAAGCTAAATAAAAAAGGTGAGGTCATTCGCAACAAAGCAAGACTAGTTTGCAAAGGTTATGCTCAAGAAGAAGGAATAGATTATGGTGAAACTTTTGCACCCATGGCTAGACTTGAGGGAGTAAGAACATTGTTGGCATATGCTGCGTTCAAAAATTTCAAGGTATATCAAATGGATGTTAAATCTGCATTTTTGAATGGTATACTAGAAGAAGAAGTTTTCATTGAACAACCTGAAGGATTTGTTGAAGACAAGAGTAAAAATCAGGTATGCAAACTGAACAAACTTTATATAGTCTGAAACAAGCACCTAGAGCATGGTATGAAAGATTGCACTCTTATTTAATCAAGATTGGTTTTATAAGGACAAGTGAAAACAACAATATGTACATGAAGAAAGATGAGGACAATGGAATATTGATCTCAACCATATTTGTTGATGACATTATATTTTGTGGTAATGACTCCTTATGCAAGAACTTTGGAAATGAAATGTGCAAAGAATTTGAGATGTCACTAATCGGTGAAATAAAGTGTTTTATAGGTTTACAGATATTGCAAATAAAAGATGAGATTTTCATTATTCAATCCAAGTACATAAAGGAAATCTTGAAGAAATTTGGAATGGAGGATTCTAAACCAGTAAGTACTCCTATGACTACTAACTGTAAATTATCAAAGAATGATGAATCTGCATCTATTGATGAGACACTTTACCGATCTATGATTGAAAAATTGCAATATGTTGTGCATAGTAGACCAGATATAGAACATGCAGTAGGTATTGTAGCAAGATTCTCTGCAGATCCTAAGGAAACTCATATGACAGCAATCAAGAGAATTTTCAGATACCCGAGAGGCACTGAAGATTATGGCTTAGTATATGAAAAGAGAAATAATTTTGATTTAAAAGTTTATACTAATGTTGATTGGGCAGGCAACATAGATGACAGGAAAAGCACAAGTGGTGGAGCTTTCTTTTTGGGAAAAAGACTAGTAAGTTGGCTTACCAAGAAACAAGGATGTATTTCTCAATCTACAGCAGAAGCTGAATATGTTGTTGCAGCATTGAATTGTACCAATATAGCATTAATCAAACAACTGTTGGAAGGTATAACTGAGAAAGTTATCGAGCCAGTAACTATATTCTGTGATAATACCAGTGCCATTAACATTTCAAAGAATCTAGTGATGCATTCTAAGACGAAGCATATATCTATAAAGTGTCACTATCTTAGAGAAGAAGTTCAAGGGAAGAAAGTTGTGCTAGAATATATAAGTTCAAAGGAGCAATTAGTAGACATCTTCACAAAGCCACTGCCAAGGGACACTTTTGAGTATCTCAAAAGCAAGTTAGGGGTCCTACACCTATCTTCTACTCACTGACCGAGTTTGGTGAAAGCATCAATTCGATGAATCTACAAAATATTATGTGTGGATTGATGTTGATTTACGCACTTTAGGAGGTCACCTAAAGGTGTGCAAAAAAAAAATGAATAGAGACAAGTTGATCTAACTGAGACTGAGATGTTATACAACAAGGCAAATCACTTCACAGAGGAAGAAATCATGATTTAGTTCTTTTACTTTTTGGCATTGTTGTCAAAGGGGGAGAAGACTAAATGGTTGACTACATGATAAAGCCCTGAATGATGGAAATAACAGAAGACTAATGACAGGGGGAGTAGATTGTAAAAATGGAGAAGACTAAATGCAAGTCAACAACTCAGAAGCCTATTGAAAATGGAGAAGACTTTAGAAGACAACAGATCAAGGATAACAGGAGAAGTCTAACAGCAATTTGAATCTGAATCAATTTGAATATCTTGTTGGTATTACCATTTAATTGTTGGTTTTGCCATCAATGCCAAAGGGGGAGATTGTTGGCATTACAGTAAGAAAGATTGTTGATATTCAATAAGGATATTGAGAAGGTTGTTGAAGATTATTGATGTAACTGAAGAAGGATGATAACTATCTTTATAACATTATTTTGTCATTGATGTCAAGAAATTGACTATCTGATTCAGTATGATGTTGTCATATCTTAAGAAGATTGATTAGAAGAGAATTAAGATGTCGATAAAAGACACAGAAAGAATGTGATGAATAATGGGAGGAAAAAGTTATTCAATGGGCAACTATTACCGAGTTAGACAATGATGAGATCGTGATGTTTAGATTGTTTTGATATCCTACATATGTTGTTGATTGTAAGGTTAATACTATACTATGCAATCGAGCAAGGAACCTAATCGGTAAGCCCTAAGGTTATCGATATCAATTAATGAAGGTGAAATGTCTATCGAGTAAAGTTTAGTAGTTACGAAGTTGCAACCGAGTTATGACAGTGCGCATGGGATGGATAAAAGCATTATTTAATGAAGGACAATGATTGGCTGGAAATGTATAAATGATTGGTATGTCATGTATGAAGTTTGTTAAGGATCTATGGCAAAGGAAAATCGGCAGAAAGATCTACAGTGCATATTAAACTGCAATAACCTTATGCAAGTTCCAAGATGGGAATGCAAGTCCCGAGGTAAGGTAAAACATTTTCAGATCAGAAGGATACATTGAACCTAGTCAAGTTTAAAGATCTGATGGCCAAGATTGATCATGGGAAATGTGATAAAGAAGATTTAGCGGTTAGCAATTGTTTATAAATAAGGAATTATTGATAAACAATGCATGCGGGCAAGTGTATGCACAGGGATGCTACATAGTGATTACAGAGCACAAAAACTTGAAGACCTGTTTGAATAACATAGTAGAAAGCCCAACAGAGGGACAAGATAAATCCTATGACTAGATTGTTTTGAGCAAATAAGAATATGCTTTAGCATTTTAGATGTGAAGTTGTAGATAGATTTTATTACTATTATTTTGTAAGTGACAGAAAATCTCTTAACCGAGTGGACTTAACAGTCTTATATGTAAACCCTCTAGCAAGGTAACATTCTAAGAGAGTGTTTGAAATCCTTTAACAAGGTCACTTCTAACAAAGTGAAGATCCTAATAGATCTGAGGGAAATCCCTTAACCGGGTCACATCTAGCAATGTGTTTGTAATCTTTAATAGGATTTTCTTTTAACCGAGCATACTCTAGAAGAGTATATTTCTTAGTGGGTCTGAAATCCCACAGTGGTTTTTTCCTATTTGGGTTTCCACGTTAAATCTAGTGTTATGCATGTTGTTATGATTATGTGTTCTTAAGTTTGCATGTTTAACATTTTTGGTTAAGTTGCTGAAGTATAAGTTACCGAGGTTGAATCTATTGATTTTAGGGAAGTTCGGGTTTGTATGATTCACCCCCCCTCCCCTCATCTTGTTAGCTATTGGCATTTGTACTTTACATCAAGTATCATAACTGTAGCATCGTACAATTGTGACACTTGCAATTTCGACTGCATTTGGGTCTTCACGATGGCGGCGCAACGTTGAACCTGAATGGAGACCCCGAAACCTATTTACAACACCAAAAACTGCATTTTTCTGCACCCTGGGCTGATCCCTCCTTGCACCCTACTATCCCGGGAGGTGGGACCATGGCGCCCAGTGCCCTGGTCCTCCAGGACTAAGGCGCCCAACGCCCTGGTCCCCCAGGACCATGGCGCCCAGCGCCCTGGTCCCTGGCCTTATTTTGGGCCCGGTCTCTTGTGGGCATCGGGTCTTTAAGTTTGCAAATTGGAAAATAATGTTTCCTGGTCAGCCTAAGGTCGGGAAAATCAGTCTATCAGCCCTAATTGATAAGTATATAAACTACTTTTCCTCTCCTAGAAAGGGAGGAAGTAAATAAGCAAGAGCAAGACGCGGAAACGATATTCAAACATTCAAGCATTCAAGCATTCAAGCATTCCTTCAAGCAATTGAGCATTCTAAGTCTTCATTCAAGGCTAAGTGTTGCATTCAAGACAAGGATTCAACCATTGAAGAGGAGATCACATACAACATACAACATACTACATACATTACACCTTCGCATGTAAGAATACAAACATTCTTACAACAAGGTATCAGTACTTGTTTACATTACAAACATTTACATATACAGCATTCTCATTTCTTGGTTAATTCCAAAACCGGGGTTTGACCTAAAGGAAAACCCCTAATCCCTAAACCCCAATCGTCCTCTCTTTTCTGTGTGTAGGTTGCAGGTACGCGGCTGTAATTGAAGATCTGGAATCCTTGTGCAAAGACGAATAGATCCCCCTTCATTTCGCGGATTTTTCAGAGGACCGTGTGCACGCCGGGCGCCATCGTCCCGTCAACTTTCGCTCAAATTTGCAGAATAGCACCGTCTCGACATTTTACTGCTAATTCCAGGTCCGCAGCTTCATCCCATATCCCTATCTCTATTTATAAGCGAATCTTTCCTACTTTACATGCATTCCTAGTTCAATCTTTCTATCTACATTCTTTACAAAAGAGGGTATCCTTGATGTCTTAACCCTTGAAACTCATATAGAATCCAATCTTGCATTGCGTGGGATTGGATCTTGTGGGTTTCAACCCCTCTTTTGAATGTAAAGTCTCCCCTAAGTGAAAACCATCAACCCTAGTGACTCTCCCTTCTCTCTCCTTGGAGTTGGGGAGGGGAGAACAACTAGGGTTCGATTTTTCCGCTTTACATTTTGGTGAACCTGACGTGAACATCCTCATTCTGATTATTCATGGTTAGATCTGAAAATTTTGCTTTCCTAATTATATTTCCATGTTTGATCTTTTGCAAATTTTAGAGGTTGATTGCATAAAAACCCTAAAATTTTCTTTTTAAGTAATTAAACTTGTGAAATGTTTAATTGTTAATGCTTGTTTTAGATCTACCCTTCTATTGCAAATTGTCAATTCATATTTGTGCTTTAATTCTGAAAATTAAGTGGTTAAATGTCAAAACCCTAATTTTTAAGACCTTCTTGATTCAACCTTTAACTGATAATTTCACTAATCAAAACACCTCCAAATCGGCTGTAACTTTGGATTCCGCAATAAAATCACAATATCTTTCATCCCTGAAAATTTGGAAAAAAGTTGCGAGGACCGTGTGCACCCCGAGCGCCATCGTCCTTGACATCTTTTCCAAAATTTCGGGAGCTAGATCTTACTGTATTTTTCTGCTAAAATCCAGAATTTTGGCTGATTTTATCAAATCTAACATTTTCAAAATTAAAGTCAAAGTTGGTCTAGCGATTCCTTAGATTAAGGCTTATAATCATTCAAAAATTGTTGAAATTAAAATTCATATCAAAATTGTGTTTCTTACAGTCCTAAATCTGAAAAGTGTGTTGGCAATCATTCGAAATTTCAGTGTTTTATTCAAATTTTTGCAGTTTGTGACTTTTGAAATTAAGTGTTTAATTGCAACAACTTTGATTTCCATTTTCAAAATTTGAATTTTGCATGAAATCGAGTCAACTTTTAAATTTCGAAACTTGCATTGCTTTCAGCACTCCCTCTAAAATCATAAAATTCAAAATTTCAGTTTCCCTCTCTTTTTCAAAATTCAAATTTTACATTTTTTCAACAATCTTGGTAGGGTTCAATTTTGAGATTGCAACTTTAATTTGGCCTATCTACAGATCATAAAATCACTCAATTTTTTCAGATTAGCTTTAAAATCATCATAACTTTCATCCCTGAAAATTTCGAAAAAAGTTGCGAGGACCGTGTGCACTCCGTTCGCCACGGTCCCGGACATTTTTTTCGAAATTTCGGGAGATTGTCCTGATTGCATTTAACAGCTTAAATCTAGGAGATTGGCTGGTTTTATTGAAATTTTCTACCTCTAAAGTTCAAAATCTTCTCTCTTTCTTTAGTGCATGAGTTTTACAACAATAAGCCCTACTTACACTATTCCCATTAGACGAAGCCTTAGAATTAAGTCTGTCCAAGGTTTAATTACTGAGGAGATGGAACATAATTTGAATGGCCTTTTCAATGAGGACATGGGTAATTCTTCTAATCCATTAAATGATGAAGAAGCTCTCCATGAGGTTTCTGTAGAACAACTTTCAAAATTGGATAACCAATTTGATGATTTTCGACAATGGATGTCTCAAGAATACCCTGATAGTGAAGCTCTTTCATTAATTGAGGGTCTAAAACGTATGGTTCAAAGTGATAAGAATGGAATTGATATTTTGCGTGGTATTGCACACATTGTGGATTCGAATGTGATGCCTATGAAGAGTTGTGCCGAAACTTTAGGTTATACACAACCTCCTACTCAAGTTAATCATTCTATTCCTTTGACAACTCTTATTGCTAGTATACCTACTTTTACATCAAACATAATGACCACTTCAATACAAGACGTTCCTCCTATGATAATTAATCATAGGGGCAATCCTTCTTCTTCAATCAACCCTCTTCCTTCATTCAATCCGACTTCTTCATTCATTCCTTCAATGAGTGTTCCTATTATATCTCCACAAATAAACATGACACAAGGGGGCAATTCATTTAACCCTTCCATTCCTCCTTGTAGTGTTCCTCCTTTCCAATCATCTCCTATGACTAACTATCATAGTGTCCCACCACCCTACTCTCTACCTTCTTTCAATAACATAACACCTCCATCACAATCTAACACGTCTAATATGAACTCTTCGACTGAAGCGACCATTAACAATCTTGCACAAACTGTCTCTTCTTTACAGCAACAAATTGCCTCTATGAATCAATCTAAGTTTAGTGTGCCCACATTTGATGTTGCGAGCCCACTTTCTCTTGACATTGTTCGAGCTATCCCCCCTAAACATGTTGAAATTCCGCATTTGGAGCTTTATAATGGTAAGGGTGATCCTCTAACACATGTTAAGACCTTTCAAACAATATGTACCGATTTTGCTTATGACCAAAGGTTGCTTGCAAAACTGTTTACTAGAACATTAAGAGATAAAGCCTTACAATGGTATTGCTCGTTGCCTTCTTATTGTATTACTTCTTTCGAACAACTTGCAAATGCTTTTATTCAACAATTTCAAAACAATATAAGTCCTAAAGTTACTTTGATTGATTTAATGCATTGTCAACAAGGTGTTAAAGAAAAAGTGACTGATTTCATTGGTAGATATAAGCATTTGTATGCTCAAATTTATTTTCCAGTACCTGACAATGACATTCAAAGAATCTTTATTCTAATTTACAAAAAGATATTAGAGAAAAACTTCTGTTTTATGAGTTTACTTCTTTCCAACAGTTGTGTGCAACTCTTCACAATTATCAACTGACTATGAGTCAAATGGAACAAGCAAATCCTATGGCTCCGAGTGATAAGGGTGATAGTAGTCAAAAACCATTTGGGAAGTTTAAACCGAACAGAGAGTCCATTAAATTCAATGAGAACATCATCAACAACAATGTGAATGCGGCATCAGGTGTGCCTCCTATTTCTAAGTTTTTCAAGAAAGAAAGAAAGTTTACTCCTTTAAATGAATCATTGCATAGTATTATGAATAAGTTATTGGAACAAAATGTGCTTACTCTTCCTCCTATAAAGCAAATAGATCCTGCAAAGATTAATTCACCCTATTTTGATAACAAATCTTTTTGTCAATTTCATCGTCATCCTGGGCATGATACTGAAAAATGTTTTGCTTTAAAAGGTAAAATTCAAGATTTGATTAATAATAATACTATTTCTGTTTCTGGTGTGAATGATAAAGGCAACACATCTGTAGCTCCTCCTAACCAAAATCTTAAGATTTTTACTGATCCATTGCCTTCTCATACATCTAATGCGATTGATACTACTGATTCCTCTGTCTCACCTGATGATCTTGTGTCCATGACTCCGAATGTGATTAACTTTGTAGAGCAGCAGAAAATCCCTAAAGAACTTTCCATCACCTTTGATTCTAGTGAAACTATCAGGGCACCTGATGGTCCTTTATATATAGTTGCAAAAGTCAAGAGTACACCTTGTCGTGGAGTGCTTATTGATCCTTCTTGTATGGTTAATATCATTACTGAAGAATTTCTTTTTACTTTGCAATTGAATCAAGTGATCTATGATGAAACAAATGTGGTTGTGAAACTATTTGATGCATTTTCTTCTCTTGCAATTGGTTCTATTACATTACCTATTGAGCTCCATAACAAATCCCTTGATGTGGACTTTGCTATTATCCCATCATCTGAACAATTTCATGTGAAGCTAGGCTATCCTTGGCTATCTTCCATGAAAGCTATTGCTTCTCCTATTCATAAGTGTCTGAAATGTCCCCATAATGGTGAAGTTGTTACTGTCAATCATAGTCTCTTTAAACCAGCTGAAAGAACTTCTAGCGTTCCTATTGATTATTTTTGGCCTAAACAATTCCAATCTCTTCCTCCGCGAAGTGATCATCTTTTCAAATCTTATCAAAAGTGGAAGAAAGATATGATCCTATCTCTAAGTGAACCTAGAACACCCAAACTTGACATTCCTATCGTTCTTGAGAAGGAAGTTCTTCCTTTGAAAGATAAAACTAATGTCTTTCCTCAAGAAGATTCCCAACCCATCCCTATGGATGTGACTATGCCTATATCTAATAAACTTCCTAAAAGTAGACCTATACCTCCTCGTCATGATGGATTTGGTCTCCTTCCTAAACCGAATATTCCTCCCTTATATGGAGCAGTTCCTCCTCCTTCCTCTTATGGAGAGAAGAGACCTTCCTCTTCTCCTATTATTCAACCTAAGAGACCACAACCTAATCACCCAAGTGATAAGGATGAGAACATTCCTCCTCCTTAATCTTCTCAACTTCCTACTAAGACTAGATGAAATCGTTCTGCACGTGAACGCCGACGAAAGCGTCGTCTTAGAGCTCAGGCAGCTGCTTCTCAAACTTTGCAATCCCCAAAAACACCTTCAGCCAATATTATTCCATTTTCTCCTCAGTCGACAATTGAGCCGAAATCTCCTAAACATAAGATGCATGATGGTCTTGATCCTGTGCGAGTTAAAGATCCTATTTTTATAAATCTTGATGATGATATAGATGAAAATGTTATTCATGAAGAAAATATTACTCCTGTTCATTCTGATAGTGAATATGAATATGTTGATGTTGATAACCATTTATCTAACGAATTTTCTAAAGCACTTATCCTAGCTCCTAGACAAGAACACCGTGGCTTGGGATATGAACATAGCCCTTGTTTGGATCTTGTGATAGCTCCATTTGCTGTGTTGGATGTTCCTCCTCTAGCGTGTTTCCTACCTTCCCGAAATATTGATCAGCAAGATCGGGGGGTAGATGACGTGCTAGACTAGTTTCATTAGCATAGCAGACTCTCTCCTCCTCTCTTGATCTCTTTTGTTACTTCTTCTATGTGTTATTCCCATTCTTCTATTTGTTGTCCTTAGTGTTGTCTACTTGAGGACAATGCAAAACATTGAGATCTCTTTTGGTCTCTCTCATGTTGACTCAAAAGACACATGTGTTCCCTTCTTCTAGGTGACCTTCCTTGATTGGGGAATGAAGAACAATTATGCATACATACATATGATATACATGAATTATCATACAGCATACTGACCCCGAGGAAAGCGAAGTCACCTTGTGCTTTGTGTTTTGTGTCTATTATCCTTGGGCTTATCTCACACTTGGGGGCTAAATCCTTGTGATAACGTGCTCCTTTCCTTTCTCATTTCTTATATGTATCACTACCTTAAAGCAATCACCCCCGGTGAGGCATGTGCGATCACTTTAATGTAGGGGGCATACATCCCGTTCATATCTTTTCAAGATACTTGAAAATTTCTTAGCTTTGCCTTATTTTTGATATCTTTCTTGCATGACTCATAGTGAGGGAACCTTACTACTGACAGTCATGGTTCTCCCTCGTGATCTTCCCTTTTACTTTGTCAATCGAAGTCGTAAGATCCTTAGTCCACTGGGGGCTTGGTGTATCTTGCCTCCTTGACGTGGTGAAAGTTTTTCAATGTTGTTTCCTTGTACTTTACCGAAAGTATGAGTGTACGCTTATACTCCCGCTAAAGTGGGGGCTAAATGTAGCATCCTAAAATTGTGACACTTGCAATTTCGACTGCATTTGGGTCTTCACGATGGCGGCGCAACGTTGAACCTGAATGGAGACCCCGAAACCTGTTTACAACACCAAAAACTGCATTTTTCTGCACCCTGGCCTGATCCCTCCTTGCACCCTGCTGTCCCGGGAGGTGGGACCATGGTGCCCAGTGCCCTGGTCCTTCAGGACTAGGGCGCCTAGCGCCCTGGTCCCCCAGGACCATGGCACCCAGCGCCCTGGTCCCTGGCCTTATTTTGGGCCCGGTCTCTTGTGGGCATCGGGTCTTTAAGTTTGCAAATTGGAAAATAATGTTTCCTGGTCGGCCTAAAATCGGGAAAATCAGTCTATCAGCCCTAATTGACAAGTATATAAACTACTTTTCCTCTCCTAGAAAGGGAGGAAGGAAATAAGCAAGAGCAAGACGCGGAAACGATATTCAAACATTCAAGCATTCAAGCATTCAAGCATTCCTTCAAGCAATTGAGCATTCTAAGTCTCCATTCAAGGCTAAGTGTTGCATTCAAGACAAGGATTCAACCATTGAAGAGGAGATCACATACAACATACAACATACTACATACATTACACCTTCGCATGTAAGAATACAAACATTCTTACAACAAGGTATCAGTACTTGTTTACATTACAAACATTTACATTTACAGCATTCTCATTTCTTGGTTAATTCCAAAACTGGGGTTTGACCTAAAGGCAAACCCCTAATCCCTAACCCCCCAATCGTCCTCTCTTTTCTGTGTATAGGTTGCAGGTACGCAGCTGTAATTGAAGATCTGGAATCCTTATGCAGAGACGAACAGATCCCCCTTCGTTTCGCGGATTTTTTGGAGGACCGTGTGCACGCCGGGCGCCATCGTCCCATCAACTTTCGCTCAAATTTGCAGAACAACACCGTCTCAACATTTTACTGCTAATTCCAAGTCCACAGCTTCATCCCATATCCCTATCTCTGTTTATAAGCGAATCTTTCCTACTTTACATGCATTCCTAGTTCAATCTTTCTATCTACATTCATTACAAAAGAGGGTATCCTTGATGTCTTAACCCTTGAAACTCATATAGAATCCAATCTTGCATTGCGTGGGATTGGATCTTGTGGGTTTCAACCCCTCTTTTGAATGTAAAGTCTCCCCTAAGTGAAAACCATCAACCCTAGTGACTCTCCCTTCTCTCTCCTTGGAGTTGGGGAGGGGAGAACAACTAGGGTTCGATTTTTCCGCTTTACAAGAACTAACAAGTAGATCTATCTGATAATCCCATGATTTGCTGATCTGACAATGCGCTCAAAAGTGATTCTCTTGCTTTGCAATCATTTTCATCATATTTTCCCAAAGTTGGTGGATTAGGCTGACCGGGAGTAGGAGCAGCATAACCATTCTTTGTAACTTCCCATATGTCTTTTCCAATGCAATTTAGATGAGTCTCCATCCTGATCTTCCATATCCCATAGTTAGTTCCATCAAGTTTAGGACTGTCCTTCTTGAAATAGTTTGAGGACATTGGATCTCCTCAAGCTGTTAAACTTTTGCAAAAAGAGGATTAGGCTCTAATACCAATTGTTAGGTTCCGAAGGCAACTGAGGGGGGGGGTGAATCAGTTGCCAAATATTTTCAAACCAAAATTAATTTAACCAAACTTAATGGTTAATACCGGTAAACCAAATCTTAAGTCGGTAGACAGTTTATCAGTTAATTGCAGTATCGGTAAAGATTAATGCATGAAATAGAAAGGCAATAACATCCACAACACATAACACCAATATTTATACGTGGAAACCCTGTAAGGGGAAAAACCACAGTGGGAAACCTTACCCACAATCAGATGATACTACTGTAAATAGTATGTGTGTACAATATGGGGTCTGCACATGCAAAAAGGCCAAGTGCCTAGAGCTCACTGCTCAATCAAAAAATGAGAATCACACTGACTATAATTGGATGATTAAATCCAATGATAATGTACTGCTCAAAGTAGCATCTCCATATACTGGATTCAGTACCAGTTTAGCTCAGATATGCCTTCTTCAAACCTTCCTTCAATCTTGAATGATGTCTACGTGTATAGCTTTGTTGATATTCGCATATACCGAATTACAATCCTTTCCTTAATCGCATATTGCTCTCACAAATGAGATCTTACATTTATACCATAACCTAAGACCGATTAAGTAGGTCGGCTCTAAAGATATTAAAATAAAATCAATTACAAATAAAACAATATCCGATGCATGATGTCGGCTCAATGCATTTACAATATCAACAAAATCATCTCCTTGATGTGTCGTGCTGATCTGGAATAGATAAGCTTGCCGGTGTATATCCTAGACCTATTTGCCGGTAACAACAAATATGCAAACTCGAATAAACCAATGAACAAATCACTAAAACAAAGTGTCAGAACGATGTCTTCAATATAACCAAGTAGTCTTCAGGTCTTTCCAAGTGTCGGTGATCAATATATCTTGTCGGTGAACCAAATACCGGTGGTTGTGCATAAGTCATTTGCTTGCCAGTGAACATAACCAATTAATCAAGTGTTGATAGGTATTGATAAGTGTTGACATCAATGACAAAACCATATCAACATATCCAAAATACCAACAGTTATATTTGTTCAAGAAAACTCCTCTTAGAGGTAGATGTCTTTTAAGAAAAGATCTATTCGACCCCAAGGATCTCCTTTACACTTGTGGCAATATATCTCTTTTTCAACTATCTTATCCTTTCTCGAAGAGTATTCCTTCTCTAGCTTGGTTTTATGACATTGTCTCATAAAGGATATCTCCTTGGTCTTGAAGGTTGGTATCTTTGTTTCTAGCTTCCTTAAGACATCAACATAGGGGTATGTTGACATCTTAAGGGGGGGCACCCATATCGCTCCCTTTGTACTATATTGTACCATATTTTTGCATATAACTCTTGTATGTCTTAAACAAGGTGTTCGTTATCGAAACCAGAAGAAAAAAAATCTTAAACGAGATGCTTCACACTCGAAACTAGATGCAACATTTGATATATATCTTAGACGCCCGGGTACACATCACCGAAACCAGAACAAAACTCTTACACGTGATGTCCTCAAAACCAGACATGTATCTGTTTCAATCGAAGTTTCACATTCTTGAAACCAAAGCAAAACTATTAAATGAGATGTTCCCGAAGATGCACATTCGCCCCTTGGTATTAGCACACACATTTGCACACACAGTCGCCCCTTGGCATTTGCATTTACATTACATTTCTTAAACAAGTCAAGAAGCACACTTGAAACTAGAGGAAACAAACTCTTATATGGGGTGCTATACACTTGAAACCAGAAATCACTTGCATGTACACACGAGGATGAGTGGAACTAACAGAATATGGCTAGACTATTACTACTCTTCTCCCCAACATAGATCACCTGGATGCAAACATCTAGGGGTGAGGTGTCTATGTTCTCCTCTCTCATCATTCTTCTCATGGATCACTTGGATAAATACATCTAATGTGTATTCATGGTCTCTCTCTCTCTCCTTCTTCTCATGAACTCGTAGCTTTCCTATTGATAGTTCATGGATGATGCTTGCTATCCTCTTTTATGTGATCACTTGTGTTCATGAGATGGCATTTTTCAATAATTATATTAGTTGTTGAGACATTTTGATATCGAGGTCTCTTCGGCTAGTTGACTTGGGGTCTTGTTTTTGGTCTTTAGCTTTTGTGTCTTGTGTGTCTTTGCCTTTGTTTTCCTTTTTGTCTTTATTTGTCTTTTTGGTTTTTTCCATGTTTTGTGTACCCTTGCATATGTTTGAGTTATTTAAGATCCTAATATTGGGGGCTTGGTTCCTCAAAATTAGTGACATCTTATACTCCTTGTGATTTTGCTCTGCATTCCTCATCCTCTTCATCTCTCTTTCTTCTACTTTAATATGAGTATTTGTGTAAGCTCATACTCTTGCTACATTGAAGGCTAAATGGAGCATCCTAAAATTGTACCCTTTGCAATTTTGACTGCATTTAGGGGCCCTCACCTTAGTTTCCTCATCCTCATGCTTGATTAGAATCCATTTATGCTTGTACCATGCAATAAATGTCATATTATCACATTATACCTTCAATTGAACCTTAACCCTAGCCCAAATATGGGGTAGGACTAGGACATGGCACCTTGGTCCTCACTAGGAACATGACGCCTTGGTCCTCACTAGGACCATGGTCCTCCCTATTTGGAGCCCAATTCAAACCCCCTGCCCTATCTTTAAAATAAGTGATAAACCTTTCTTCGTGCCGGTCTATGTCAGAAAATTAGCATAATTGATGATAGACAAGTATATAACGAGGTCTTCGCCTCTCATTTTTGATAGATGGAAAAATTGAGAGCACTACATTCAAGGCAATCAAGCATTCAAGCATTCAAGTATCCATCATCAAGCATTTCTAGAGGTCTTCAAAGCTACATATTCTTCATTTATCTATTGTGGATCAACATTACATCATTCATTTGCAAGCATGTGTGTGTTAGGGTTTTTTCATTTTCATGTCGTTTCATACAACATATGTGATTACATTCAAGAAGCAAAGCATCATTATCGATCATTGCAGATCTGAGGTATACCTTTCCATCATTTATTTCAAGTATTTGCAATATTTCATTCAAGGTTGATTCCAAACTGGGGGTTTGACTTAAGCAAACCCCTATTCCAAACCTTTTTCTCCTTCTTTTTGTGTGCGGGAAACATGTATGGAGTTGTATTCTTCAGAATAAGCTTCATTCATAGAGACAAATCAATCCTTTTTGGCGTGTGAAAAGTTCGGAGGACCGTGGTGCCGCGTCATGGTCTTGGTTTTTAGGAGCTTTTTGGAGGTTTAGATCCAATTCGACATATTCTACTCAATTCCAGGTGCCCAAATCAATCTTGCATTTGCAGCTCACTTTTTCTGCATATTTTCTTTCATTTTTCAACACTTTACCTATTTTAGCATTTCAACTTACAAAAGAGGAAACCCAAATCAATCCAATCCACTTAGTATTAAGTCCTTATCTAATTTGTGACTAAATCTAGTGGACTCTGGCCCTCTTTTTTGAATGTGAAGGTCTTAAGTAAAAAGTGATTTGGTGATTTCTCCCTTCTATGTTGCAAATTGCCAAATCAAATTTTTACCCTTTACACACCTTATATAGATAAAACCTTTGTCGCAATCACATATTAAGCTACACCTTTATATTTATCTTTACTTTTATACATTTCCACTTTATCCTTACGGTCAGAATTTGCATCATCTTATATAATTAAAACTACATTGGTCAACAAAGTAACAACATTTATTTCAAATATACGCTTTCATCGACTACCTGCGTCGTTATTAAAACAATGTAATGTATTATTAGGGGAAAGGACCCAGTAGTTGAGCATGTTCCAATTGTTGTGAGGGTTGTTGATACCTTTTGTTCCAAAAATTGAACAAATAAAACCTATTGTTTGAAACAAAAAATATCAATTTTTGTTAGGAAATGTACCAACAGTTGTTAGGAAATGTACCAATAGTTGTTAAGAAATGTACTAATATTGTAAAAAGTAACCAATCAGGTGATGCCACATCGGCTGCACAACTATTGGGGTCTCTTTTGCACGCCTATTGGTCTCACTTTTTTTTGGGGCTGTTTTGGACACCTTGGTAAAAAGCATGCTGATGTGGCATCATATTTGATGATGTGGCCCTGAAACCTTAGTTATAAGCAGGGGACTTGCCAAGTAAGCTGCTGTAAAAAAATCGGAGTGATTCGAAATTTCCAAGTAGGATTTTGAGAAGCGTGAAGTTAGGGTGCACGACTACTGAGTCCTTTCCCCTATTAAACCTTATCACAATTTGGAAAACAAGCAAAAAAATACCACAATCTTCCAATTAATTTTCTAGAAAAAACCAAAGATTTTGGGCAAAGAAGAGTGATCGACACGTTCACAAATTGATATTGGTCCGCAAAGCCATATATGGAAAGCAGCAAATATATTCCACTTCGCGGCAAATTTCCCATTTAGTGGGTGGCTCCATAAATACAGAATTTCAAATCGACTGGAGTATTAACTGCTGCTGCACATCACCCAACAGACCTCGCCGTTCACCCACATTCATTGACAGATCTACTGTTCAGGTAAAGCGAAGCATTTTTAATGGTACTACGGGTTTTATGTACATCTGTGTCTGAACGAATTATTCGAGGTAAGGTTTTACGCGTGATTGATTATTTGATCAAAATGCTTGAACTTCATACAAAATCATCCAACTGTGTATATTTTGTTATTTGTTAGTTTTGGATCACACTCCATGGAATGATATCATGAGAGAGAGCAAATATCTTTGATTCATACAAAATAATTTCATTTCAAAATCGTTGTGGGTCTATTCTGAAATTCAAAGATACCCAACAGAAAACACAGGCCGAGCTTATATATGTTCAATACTGTATTACAATAGACAAGAAAGAAGTATACATGAGTATTACAGATGAGTTAGTAAAGAGTCCGTAAAACCTAAAAAGAAAAGAAAGAAACATACATTGGCTATGTGGACCAAATGATAGTTAATGGGCTTCGGACAGTGTACGTCACAGAACTATTATGAGAACTCCCTGTATAAAGAAACATACATTGGCTGTGTGGACCAAATGATAGTTAGTGGGCTTCGGACAGTGTACGTCACAGAACTATTATGAGAACTCCCTGTATAAAGAAACATACATTTGGCTATGTGGACCAAATGATAGTTAATGGGCTTCGGACAGTGTACGTCACAGAACTATTATGAGAACTCCCTGTATGAATCCACGTAAGAGAGCCTTGAGAGAAGGAATAAAAAGAAGAAAGAGTACTCTCCCTTCTACTTGTGTCCACAAATTTTACACTGTAACTCTTCTTCTGATTGAGTCTAGTGAAACCCAATTTGGCCGGCTTCACTATCACACGAACCCCTTTTGGCGGCGTCACACGCACAGAGTATCTGGATTTAGCAACCCCAACGTTGGTCACCGTTCTCTTCAACTTTACCCATCTCTGACCAGCAGAAGACACATTGAAGACCGCCGACAGAGATGGGTAATTGAGGCCCCTATAATTTTCAGTGAGGTTCGAACACCTGACATTGGTGTTAGTGATGGCCTGGACCTGAGCTTGGGTGTACCCCAAAGTGCAAAGATGTCGGACATAGTCGTGGACACCGGTATCATAGACAAGCCCCGGGTCCGCTGCTCTCTCTGGGTTCACATGCCCGGCACCTGTGGCGAAAAAGTCAGCGGGTTGTTGAGCCCGGGCGTTGT
Organism: Cryptomeria japonica; assembly: GCF_030272615.1. Classification (NCBI taxonomy): domain Eukaryota; kingdom Viridiplantae; phylum Streptophyta; class Pinopsida; order Cupressales; family Cupressaceae; genus Cryptomeria; species Cryptomeria japonica. The sequence goes on from NC_081409.1 coordinate 192,786,320, forward strand.
CGAGGATGGGCCCACCTCTGTTATCGACCACGTCGGCAGTGGTCATGAGCGCGGACTTAATAGCCGCGGGACTCCAATCCGGGTGCACACTTTTTATCAAAGCTGCGATCCCGGACGCATGCGGGCAAGCCATCGAGGTCCCCGAGACGACATTGAACATGACCCGGCGCTTATCCGCTGCCAAGCCAGATGGCGCGAGGTTTAGCGGCCAGGCGGCGAGGATATTCACCCCGGGCGCGATCAAGTCCGGCTTAAGAACCCCAGGGTTCACCGAACTTGGACCCCGCGATGAAAACGACGCAACTGCCGGAGCTCGTGACCGTCCATATACAGTCCCCCGAAACTGAACCGCCACAAAAGCATCCGTTGACGTGCTTATATACTTCTTAATGATCCCAGCCTCCGCATAACCGACCTGTGTCGCAGGCAACACATGGACATCTGCCGCTGTCTCCTCACCATTGATTTCTGAGTCCGCCAGAATCATCCCCACTCCACCCGCCTGTCTAACCACCTCACCCTTCTCCGCGCGAGCACTGGTCCCCCGATCACACACCACAAACTTCCCCTTCACAACCTCCGGGTCAAGCGACCCAGCAAAACAAAAGCTCGAATTTCCTGAACTCCCAGATCCAACTTTATTCCTCTCAATCCCAGCCGTAGCCGCATAGACAAGAGGAACAAACCTCGGTCTGATCTTCATCCCGGGGAATAGCGACTCCCCATAAAACGTCCGCCCGTCAGCCAAACGCACAACTGCCGGGAAGTCCCGGTCCATAGTCCCGGCACCAACCGTCATAATCCATGGAGCCTCATTCGACACAGAGAACTCATACGGCCCACTATTACCCGCCGCACAGGTCACAAAAACTCCCCGACTCACCGCCCTAAAGGCCCCAATGGCCACACTGTCTTCATAAAAAGGAACAGAGAATCCCCCAATGGACAAAGAAATAACATCCACACCATCAGCAATGGCGGCATCCATGCCCGCCAATATATCCGAACTGTAACACCCACCATCCCAACAAACCTTATACATTGCCAAATGAGCTCCGGGCACCATTCCCCGGGCAGTTCCATCAGCATTACCAAACAACCCGGCATTGAAAACCGATCTCCCAGCAGCTGTCGAGGCCGTGTGAGTTCCATGGCCCTGAGAATCCCGCGGGGATTCGTACTCGGGACGTGTCCCAAACACGGCATTAGCCTGGTGCCCGCTGTTATAAAACCGGGCGCCAATCAGCTTCCTATTACAGTGCGTCTGGTTAAAATCTGCCCCAATTTGACAATCCCCTTTCCATTTTTCGGGCACTGGTGGCATTCCATGGTCGCTAAAGCTGGGACTTTCAGGCCAAATGCCCGTGTCCAGAACACCAATTATAGCCCCTAGCCCAAATTGGGCCTTCCTCCATAGTTTACCCCGAGGAGAGCTGAGCCCCAGAAATTTATATGAGTAACTCGTCTGAAGCTTATGAAGCCTATCTGGGTAAACACCCATGAATCCTTCCAGATTCTGCAGCTCTGAAATTTCTCTTCTGCTAAGCCTTGCGGAAAACCCACTTATGGCATTCTTGTAAGAGTAGATTATACGGCTTGACCCAGGTTGATCAGAGTTCCTTATGACCTGAGCTAGGACTGATGAATGCCATTCCTTTGTATCGTAGAATTTTCCAGCTTCCATGATGGCTGGGTCGAAGTGAATTATATAGGGTCTCACTTCTTCGTCTTCTTTTTCCTCGCCCATAGCTACCCATATTAGAAGCATTAAGCTAAGGTAGCTCAGCTTTTTGGGAATCTTCATGGCCATTTTTACAGTTACTGTGTGTTTTTCTTTGTCTAATTGGGTTTTTGGGGCAGGGGGATTCGAATCTTATAACAGGCAGAAACGGCGCCATTGGAATTCGAAGTTTGTCTGGCTCGTGAGGGGGCATTTAACGTTGGGTGACTAAGCTCGTGACCAATATATATGTAAGGCTGGTGGATCTTCTCAACAGTCTCCTCTGCCATTAATTTATCACACAAGGATGGTTTTCTTGTAAGGTGGTGCTTATAAGTACCGTGTATAAATCTTCACATTCCCCGTGCGAGCGTATCGAGCTTTGAAATCGCATTTAATGGGCGAGAATGTTGTGCTCCTCGCTCCCGTACACGGGTTTCATAGCTCCTGTTTTTGTCGGGGATTGTGGCATTGCTTGCAGATTACTGGTGTTGTTTTCTGTTCTGGATTGTGCCTACATCCTTTGATTTTCACAATTTTTTATTGTTTTTGTTTTTCAATTAGATTGTTGAGAAGTTTTTTTAAAAATTTTTCATTAGAATAATAAGAATGTGAAGAGGGCTATTGCGTGTATCTTTAGAGGACTAATCTCACCTCAGCTCGTTCCTTTCTGAACCTCAACTTGGTAAGAATGTTAAGAGGGCTATTGCGTGTATCCTTAGAGGACTAATCTCACCTCAGCTCGTTCCTTTCTGAACCTCAACTTGGTAATATGTAAGACAAAGGTAAGGCAAGTTGCGTGCTGGGTTGTGAGACGCAGGGATACCTCTAATCTAACCAAAAAAAAAGAATTTTAAGAGGATGAATGTTGCAAAATGCAATAATATATTTATAAGTAAGTAATATACTTTTGTGTTAGGTTTGTCTCATGATCTTATCTAGTTTTATGTTTATTCTATTCTTATTTGCATCAAATTCAAAACATTTGTCATTTGATCATTCATATTAGCACATATTTTGATGCATTCGTTTCACGTCTCAAAATCATAGCTTTTAACACTAAAGTTCATTTTCGTATGTTGTAAGATTGGTACCTAATTCAATCTTGAGGCTAACATAAATAAACCCAAAATCCACTCATTCAAATTCAAATTCGAACTTTCCCTTACTTTTCTACTAACTAGAATAAGCCAACTTAACATATAAATAGAAAGACAATCAATGTCATGTCATGTTCCAATGTCATAGTTGAACACTCAATGTGTCATCAATTCATATGCTACACAAAGAAATAGAAAGAACAACTTTGATTTTCTAAAGGGACAAAGAACCACATATGCATATAGACCACTTGCACATTGCTGAATACTTTCTTCAAATCTTCACTCAAATTAACAATGTTGATCATATTCGAGAACTTAACTCTAGTGATCCAACAAATTCTTTGAAGGTGTCTTTAGACATTGTTGTCCTTACAAGCTTATCAAACATTAAATATCAAGGAGAAACAAGTCTCATAAGTTTACTTTCTACCAATTCACATTTGTGTGTTAAAAGTTCAACTATACGTTTGTTAAAACCAAACCTACAACATTTTAGATTGAACCTTAGTGTTTTCTATCCATGTTTTAATTTTGACACAATCATCACACCAATATATAAGATTTTAAATATTTATGAACTAATTCTACTTAACATCGATAACATTATTACAATAATATTTTAAATATTTACGAACTAATTCTACTTAACATCAATAACATTATTACGTTATCAATTTTAAAATAAAATATCCGTATTTTTTACATTTATTTTTTAAACATATATTATAATTATGAACCAAACAAAAATTTAATATTAACTAATTAATACTTAATCATTTTATCTACAAGTGATTTTTTATTTAATCTTTTATTCATTTCTTTGTATTATTAAATTTCATATTTATTCTACTTTTGATACTTATTCCTTGGTATTTATGATACAAACGTTGGGATTGTGCAATATTTTGTCAGGCAAATTTGTTCGTTCAAGCCCTTCTTCGATATCGATGTAAATCACATTGTTCTCGGGATTCCGCCTACTTATTACTCACCTCTACCTTTCCTCGTGAATCACGAAAACGTGAAGGTTTTCTTAAATTGTCCAATTCAAAAGTTTTATAGTGGGGCCTTATTAGGGTAAATTATGCATAAGTAGTATCTTAAATATTATTTTCTTAGTATATAAAGTTATTTTATGTTATTGTTTTATTACTGGTATTTATATTTAAAAGGAGGTGTAATAGGGGAAGAGCATCAGTAGTTGAGCACCCTAACTTCGCGCTTCTCAAAATCTTATGTGAAAATTTCAAATCACTCTCAATTTTTTACAGTAGCTTACTGGGCAAGTCCCCTGCTTATAACTAAGCTTTCAGCACCACATCATCAAGTATGGTGCCACATCAGCATGCTTTTTGTCAAGGTGTCCAAAACAACCCAAAAAAAAAGTGAGACCAATAGGCGTGCAAAAGAGGCCCCAATAGTTGTGCAGTTGATATGGCATCACCTGATTGGTTACTTTTTACAATATTAGTACACTTCCTAACAACTATTGGTACATTTCCTAACAAAAATTAAAATTTTATGTTTCAAACAATAGGTTTTATTTGTTCAATTTTTGGAACAAAAGGTATCAACAACCCTCACAACAATTGATGCGTGCTCAACTACCGGTGCTCTTCCCCTAATTATGTTGATTGTTTTTTTTATATAATATATTTGGCTTTGCAGGATCTAGGAATCGAAAAAGAAATAGAAATGGGATAAACTCGAGAACAAAAATGTTCAATTGCCTAAGCTAGCCATAAAGGACAAAACAAAAATATACAAACAAAAAACAACTACCAATAACATTATACAGGCCTATCGCCAACGATCAAATTGGAGACATCAATCGAAAGGCATTCAGTCGAAGCTTTAGATGCACTATCAATCATGTTATTTAGACGAACTCCCTCATTTGTTGTTCAATCAACCACTTTGTTGCCTTGCATGCCAACATGAAGAATCCTGAGCTCTTCCATATCTCCCAGCAAAAACTTAGTTGCATCTACAATCATTGCTAATCTCTAGTTGTGCAAAGGTTCTCCTTTCAAAGCTCCAATCACTAGTGTGGAATCTCCTTCAATCCATAGTTGTCTCCATCCTTTTTCTCTTCCGATCACTAGACCCTAGAAAATAGCCCTAGCTTCAACTAAGTTTTTGGTCTCAACACCACAGTAAATGGCATATAGCATCACGGGATTTCCCAAATCATCTCGAAATATACCTCCTCCCCCAGCTATTCTTGGATTCACCTTGGTTGCACCATCAAAGTTGCATTTGATCCATCCTTGATCCAGAGCCACCCACTTATATTCCTTACAAGCTCCAAAAACTAGGTTGGGACCAAGAGAAAACCAACAAAAATAGGGCCAAGAATTGGCCCATCCCCTTTCAACTTTCTTAAGCTCTCAATTACCTCTTTTGTGAGCCTCTCCAATTTCCCCAATAGTGCACACTATTTTGTCCCAAATCCTTTCAATGATCTTCTCTTCCTCTATGAATATACATCGATTTCTTTCAGTTCAAAGAACCCAAATAATAATTGTTGGTGCCACATCCCAAATCAAGAGTAGCCTAAGGTTCACAACTTTATTGTACTAAGAAAAAACAATATTGGTCACATCCTTCATTATCATTTGTAGTCTGTCCCATGTTAAGGCTTGCCCCTTCCAAGCAATCCAAAGGAAAGCATTCATCTTTGGAACTCCTAATTTGCACCAAAATTTATTGTCCCACAAGAGGTTGACTTGAAGCAGTATAAGGGAAGGCACTCCTAACTATAATAGCTTTGTTGTCGCGACCCTTCCACACAATCTTGTCATCTTTTAACTCCCCAACCAATGACCACTTATCTATTTTTCCCTATAACTCCTTGCATTGAGTACACAAATTCATCAACTAGAGCTTGAAGTCATTTCCAAGATCTAAGGGGGGCATCACCCTCAATATAATTTTAAACTTGATCTCCCACAATAGCTAAAATGTGTGTCATCAATAGGGTATAGGAAGAAAGAGCATAAAGAGAATTGTCCTCCATCCAACCGTCCCTCTAGAAGCAAATCTTTTCCCCCTACCCAACTTCCACACTATATCCTATTTCAAGAAAAGACAACAAGCCTTAAGGAAATTCCAAATACATGAGCCCTTGGGCAGATCGCAAGAGAACAAATTGTCAACATTGTTGTTAAGATACTTAGCCAGAAGGATCTAGCTCTAAGCCTACCTTTCCAATTATAAATCCTCCAAACCAATTTAGTGCCAAGAACGAGATTCATGTCTCTACTTTCCATTATGCCTAACCACTCTTGCATGACTAGTTTGGATACATCGTCCCATTTGACCAAGTTGTATCAATTGCTCCTCACTACCCCTCCACAGGAAGCTTCTCTTCACCCCTTCCAACAGCCACCTTATTTGGAATTTGAAAGATAGACATGGTGTAAATCAAAATAGCCATAAGAGAAGCTTTTATAAGTGTAATTATTTCTGCCAAAGACAACCATAAGAAGCCAACATTGTTTGCACATGATTGGCGACATTATTCCATTCTCTTTTATATGTTTGTTTGTTGATCAAAGGCATGCCTGGGTAATTGATAGGAAGAAAATCAATATCATAATGAAGGGTCCTTTGAATTACTAGTTTTTCAATGGTGCCCTCCTTCAAAAAGAAGATTTTGGATTTGGAGATGTTCACCTTTTTCCCAGTAGTCTCCTCATTTTTGTTTAGGATTCTTTCGAAAGTACAAGTTTCATTGGCCTTAGCAGCTCCCCCAAATAGGAGAGTATCATCAACAAATCGCAAATGGGAAATATTCTCAGATCCACCTGAGACCTATAGGCCTTCCAAATTGCCCACCTATATCTCCTTCTTTAGAAATCTACCCAAAACATGCACAACCAAAAGAAAGAGGAAAGGGGAAAATGGGCCACCCTAGCAAATCCATTTCTTAGCATTGAAGACGTCCATAGGAACACCATTTATCAAAACAACATACAAACTAGAGATGCAGCTAAAATTCTATCGATGCCATGACTCATAGAAACCAAATTTCCTCATGACCTCAATTATAAATCCCCAAGGAACTCTATCATAAGATTTGTTCATATCCAATGTGATGATCATCCCTTCTTTCTTCTTAAGGTGGATTGAGTAAATCACCTCGTGAGGAGTGATGATACCATCTAAGATATGTGTATCATGGAGGAAGACACTCTTTCTTTAGAGATTATGTCGTTCAAACACTCCTCAAGCCTAGATGTCATTTCCTTTGAGACAGTATTGTAATCACATTGCACGAAGAAATAGGCCTATGCAAGTTAAAGGTCATTGGGTCCTTAGCCTTAGAGATCAAATCCAACTAATTCATATTCCATGACTTTAAAACAACTTTGTGCACCCTACTTTCCCCCACATCCTTCCCAACTTGTTCCTAATACCTCTGATTTTTTTTTTAATGAAAGTCATCTAGCCCTAGCGCCTTCCTAACACCAAGAGAAAGGGTAGTGATCTTTATCTCCTCCATAGTAAAAGGAGCTAAAAGGAGAGCATTTTGAGCCTTTGTAATAAGATGAAGGATGCATCCGAGTAGCTCCTCCTAAACTTGGGGTTTGGGATTAAATTGGGAACCAAAAGGTCACTAAAGAATCTCAATCCTTCATCTCTAATGGCTTTTATATCCTTAAGGAGGACATTTTCAAAATTATTGATTTTCAATATCTTGTTTTGTCATCTCCTAATTGTCTCCTTCTCTAAGCCATTTCACTTTGGACTTCTGCTGCCAAAAAATCTCTTCCATGCTTAACAAGAAGGTTATATCACCTAAGATCTTAGCTTCCTTCTCCTTGCACTCTTGAGTGTACCTAAAAATGGGTATTGTTGTCTCCACATCTCTAATATCATATTCAACTTTGTTCTTGTTAACAAAATGATTTCACATGGCCTCCTTGTTCCACTCCCTCACCTTTCTCTTTATTACCTACAACTTACTAGAGATGATGTATCTCTTTCATCCTCTAACTTTAGTGTTCCACCAATTGCCAACTACCTCATCAAAATCAGGGTGGTTGTACAAGAAGGATTCCATATTGAAAGGGATACCCCTTAGTTTACTAGGATTGCTTAAATTGAGAGATATGGGCTAGTAATCGAAAACCCCATAATGAAGAACTTTTGAACATAAACCCCCAACTCCAAAAGGCATTCAGAGTTGAGGAAGAAATGATCAATTATTCTTTGTATGTTGTCCACTCCCACACTATTGATGTTCCATGTAAACCATCATGATCTCAACTTGATGTCCACCAAAGCAAGGTCATTGCAGTATCTTTTAAAATTTATGGATCCATATTTGCCTATCGCTTGCCATACCTATTTGTATTCAAGAGCCGCATTAAAGTCACCACCAACAATTGAATTATCCAAATTATGATTTTGTATAAAATATCACATGCACTCCCACATATCCAATCGCTTAGATTCAAAATTTGGGCCATAAACATTAGATATAAGCACATGGTTGTCATTCTTAGCATCCTTACAACTCACTAAGAGACAATACCATTTGGTTTCCACCACTAAGAAACAAAAGTTGTTTTTATTCTAGATTATAGCTAGACCACTAACATATCCTATTTCTTACTGGAAATCCCATCCCTATTCCTCCATATTCTTTGAATCATCTCCCTAAACTTACCTCCACTCAATTTAGTTTCCTAAATAATCACAATGTTTGGTGTTTCAATATTTATTAATTACTTTAGTAAATAGTATAAATATCAGTGCCATTGAACCCTTTGATGTTCCAACTGATGTCTTTCATGGATAACCTATTGTGAGGAGTTACTCAACTCCTTGGGTGACAAAATTCCTCATGGAAACGTAGGAACCATTTTCAAGATCTTCCAAAGCCTTGGATTTATCCTTGTAAGCATCAATTTTCCTACCCTTAGTGTTGGAATCCCTTGCATCACTAGATAGAGAAGGCTTGCTGCCAAACTTCTTGGTCCTTCAGATTGCTATGCTCCAACCATTTTCTTTTCCATTGGTCAAGTTAACTTCTTCTTTGCCAATTCTGAATTCTTGAATCCTTAAGGCAATCATGGTCTTCACTATTATTGGTCGATTTGTCTCCACCAAAGTAGAATCCTTGATCACATTAGTAAGATCATTCAAAAAATCTCCATGCAAAAGAGGGCATAGAGACTCCCTAGAACTAATGCTAGGAGAAATTGTAGGAGACAAAATCATAGGTTGACTCCCTCCCAATAAAAGATTGAGGTATAGGGAAGGATGACTTGACTCTTTTTTTAAACCACATATACCATTTGTATGGTCATCTATAAATGACCCAGGGCATGCAGCCTTAGTGTAACAAGGCACAATATCTAAGTTGTTACTTTCCTTACTATAATTGTTAAAAGGATCATCTCTCTCTTTATGAACAATGACCACAACTTCCTCCCCCATCTCATTCATATTAGTCCAACCCTTCATATTGTAGAATATTTCCACAAGCCCTAGCTTACTACATTCAAAGTAATTCATCAACAACCCTTCATATTCAACCATCTGCATCCAAATCCCCAACAAAAGAGAACCGAAGTGAAATAAAATTGGCTTGCTTAGGTTAATCCAGACACAAATTCACACCCTATGTTGAAGTATCCCCATGCTTGAAGGCAACTCACTTCAAATAAAGACCCCCAACAAATTGCCAATAAGCTTATAAATGTCTTCCAATCTAACCTCTTAACGAAGTTTGTGAAGTCTAATCCAAAGAGGAACTTTCTTGATCTTCTCCTTCCTCAGATCAAAACCTGAAGACCAAGGCCTCACATAAAAACCAAGACTCTAATGATCGAATCCCTCTTTGATTTTGATGAGAAAACTATTTGGATGAAACCAAGAGGCCAAAAACTAACAGTTGGAATGGAATTCTTTCATTGAGTATCACATTATTTCTTGATTTGGTCCAAGGAAGGCCAAATCCTAATAAACTTAGCTATAATTATCATTTTCTTGTGCCTTACAACCTTAGACTAGAGAAGATGGTCTGAAATCACCACATCTAGGGCATCCTTGGATATGGACAAAGTGATGTTTATGACCACCATCTTGTCACAACTCTCCATCTTTGAGCCTTGATCTACCTTAAGGATTGCCTCAACCAAATGGCTCCTCATTTCGCTTGCCTAGTTTTGGCTATCCTTGGCTGCATCGTTGCCTATAATTTTCTTTTGCATCACTATAAAACCCTCCCGCCCTTCACTATTTTTGTACATTTTTATGTTGATTATAATTTATATATATAATGTCTTATAAATTTGGAAGTAGCATTGTCAATAGAGAGCTTAATTTCATTAAGATGGAGCATTGACCAAAAAGATCAACCTTGCTACACTCTTGCAACTCACTAGTTTTTGTGAGTTTTGCTAAGTGAAAGGTATTGAGGAATTCTCACCCAATATGGTAGACAAAGGTAAAATGGTGAAGGAAGGAGAATTTTTAATCTTCATATAAAATGCATTCGAGTAACTAAGAAGCTTCAGTGAGTTTAGTAAAAGATCAAGAAAATAGACAAAACTATATTAAAACCTAGAATTGAATATGCAAGACTTTTTAAATTTATTATTCAAGAAGTGAATAGGACTAATACATGGACATCTTCAAACCATGAGGGAAATAAGTTGAGCTATTGGCCCTTGTCGCCTTGGTGGGGAGTTCTCATTCCTCTTTCTATGTAGGATGCTTAAGGTGGCTAGGTGGCTCTAGATCCTCCCTCAAGTGAACATCTTTTTGGGTTGTTCCTTGTCCTAGGATGACGTGCCCCTTTCCATTTCTAGTGTTGTAACATGTTCTTAATATTTTTGAATCCTTATACTTCAATAACTCTTTAATTATAATATGTTGTGAACATTTAAAATGTACTTTCCAACTAACTACCTTTTATTATAAACCTATATATAATTAAAAAAATTCATTAGGTAAAATTACACATTTATTCTATGCATTACATTAACAAAATAGTTGAATTAAAATTACACACATTTTTTAAGCTTTTCTTTAGATCATGTGAATTTAAATAAGAAAGATAGTTAATAGTTGCACAACCATTTTTTCTATTGATCTTCATTTAACAATTTTTTTTATATCTTTAACATGTGATATTGTTTGATCCCTTTATGAACCTTTACTAGAGAAAGATAATTATAGTTAGCAACTTTAACTTTTAGTTCAATATCAAAATACTTTTGTTCTCTTGAGAATGGAAGAAATTTTCCTTTGTATAACTCATATTGAAGTGATGTAATGTTGTGTTTTTCTCAATATTATACCATGATGCTATTAAAAATAGAAAGAAGCACAAAACTACTATAAGAGGGATCAATAATGGTCAATCCTTGTTGATTCTTATGTTATATTATAAAAAACAACAAATATATATGGTAGTCAAGAGAAAACAACAATTTATGACAGAGTATTCTTGCATCAATAGCTTTGCTCATATAAAATGATAATGTCCATGAATAGGAAAAAAAAAGGAATTACCTAAAAAAAATGAAATAAAAATAATCCCAATGATGCATCTAAGAGAAACTTCTATGTTTAACCATAGACTTATATTGCCTACTAAAAATGGTACTGCCAAGTGTGGAACATAGTTCACAACTACAACTCCAATAAATGGACCCAACTAGAATATGTAGTATAAAATAACCCATCATTTGAAGCAATATTCTAAACAAAAATTAAAAGAACAAAATCATATTAATGAAATCTTCTTCATCTTGCATGATATTCCTAGAAATTGTTATGACAATAAACAACAACTACAAAGCTTCTAGAAGGGTTGATATTTGTACCAGTAATTGTAATGGTTTCTAGATGAACTAAGAAATACTACAAATACTATTGAGAGGGGAGCCAATACCTACAACTAACTTACATATTCATTATCTATTATGAACTTAGTGTAAAATTATATCTCATACCTATTAATAATTCTAGAGTTCAATATACAATAGTCTATAATATTTTTTACATGTACATTTAAGTTGTGAGCAGTAAGTTTAATATTGGTTGAAAATAAGATAACATAAAATAAGACAAATATAGGAAATGTAACCCTATTCGTGGTTTTTGATCCTTGATCGATCAATATTTTATATGAGTGATGGGATTAAACTGATCCATGCATAGAAATTATCCAATTGTCATAGTTGAATATTGTTTGGCAAGAGTTCCTAACTATTGTAATGTTGTTCACTAAAAAGCCTATAAAAATATACATGTTGTGTCAAGTTAGATATAATAGTTGATTATGTAGCATCCTAAAATTGCGACACTTGCAATTTCTACTGCATTTTGGTCTTCACGATGGCGACGCAACACGCAACCTGAATGGAGACCCTGAAACTTGCTCACGACACTGAAAACTGCATTTTTTAAGCACCCTGGCCTGAACCTCCTTGCACCCTGCTGTCCCGGGAGGTGGGACCAGAGCGCCCAGCGCCCTGGTCCCTGGGTCCTATTTTGGGCCCGGTCTCCTAAGGGGTCTCGGGTCTTTTTGTTTGCAAATTGGAAATTAACTTTCCTAGTCGGCCTAAGGTCGGGAAAATTAGTCTATCAGCCCTAAATGACAAGTATATAAACTACATTTTTCTCTCTCATTTGGACATAACACATACATGATGAAAAAGGCGTGGAAACTATACTCAAGCATTCAAGCATTCAAGCATTCCTTCTAAGTCTCCATTCAAGGCTAAGTGTTGCATTCAAGACAAGGATTCAACCATTGAAGAGGAGATCACATACTACATGCTACATACAACATACTACTACAACATACAACATACAACATCTAAACCTTCGCACATAAGGATACAAACATCCTTAGAACAAGGTATTAGTACTTGTTTTACAGTCATTTACATTTACAGCTCTTGCTCATTTCTTGGTTAATTCCAAAACCGGGGTTTGACCTAAAGGCAAACCCCTAATCCCTAACCCCCCAATAGTCTTCGCTTTTCTGTGTGTAGGTTGCAGGTGCACGGCTGAGATTGAAGATCTGGAATCCTTGTGCAGAGACGAACAAATCCCCCTTCGTTTCGCGGATTTTTTAGAGGACCGTGGCGCCGGGCACCATCGTCCCGACAACTTTTGCTCAAATTTGCAGGACAGCACCGTATCGACATTTTACTGCTAATTCCAGGTCCGCAGCTTCATACTGTATTCCTATCTCAGTTTATAAGCGAATCTTTATCACTTTCTATGCATGCTTAGCTTAATTCTCCTATCAACATTCTTTACGAAAGAGGGTAGCCTTGCTGTCTTAACCCTTGAAACACATTTAGCATCCAATCTTGCATTGCGTGGGATTGGATCTTGTGGGTTTCAACCCCTCTTTTGAATGTAAAGTCTCTCCCCTAAGTGAAAACCATCGAATCCTAGCGAACCTCCCTTCTCTCTCCTCGGAGTTGGAAGAGGGGAGAACAACTAGGGTTCGATCGCGATTTTTCCGCTTTACAGATTAATTCAAAATTCTTATTCAACATACTAAATCATATTACCTTCCAAAATCATTCAAAAAATTTACCTCTTTAGCTTACAATTTACTTAAACACGAAGGATGTCAAAGCTTTAATTGGTAAAATATAATAACCTACTGAAAATTATTACAAACCTTAATCTTTTCAAGCTAGCCTTTTTAAAACTATTTAAAGATAATGCTCCATGAACAATGTTGCACTGGTAGCATTTCAAGTCTTCAAAAACCTCAAAATTAATTATGCTGGCTATGATTTCTTTACCTTCTCTTTGGGACCTACTGAAACCTCCATAATATAGAGAGACCCATCAGGCCTCAAAAATATGGTATTGTAAAATGCCCCCCTCGATTTTCTCCATTGTTGTGATTAGTGATAGTTAAACAAGGCATTTGAGAAGGATCATGCAAATTATAGAAGCTACTAGAATTTGAGTGTGTAGGGGACTTATGAGGAGGATCCCCATGACCCCTAGCCACTACTACTATGTGGGGTAAGAACAAGAATGCAAACTACCTACTATTCGTGGATTTTACTACCAACCAAACCTTGCAATTAAAGTTTTGTTAGAAGCCTAAAATGCACATATAGTTATGTACACAACTTTAATGTTGTGGGGCAAGAAATGTCTCAACTACCTAAAAAGCTATTTTTTCCCAATGGCAGACAATTTTTTAGACAAACCTTACCTTCATTTAACACATAAAAATATAATTGTTTTAGAAAGAAATAAACACAACAAAAACATGATCCAATCATGTATAGATGTAAAAAATAAAACTAATTAAAACCATGGAAAGTGACTGACCTCAAGATTTCTACAAAAATTATGTCATGTTGGTAATGATGCCAATGAGAAAAAAGGAAGAGTTTGCAGATAAAAAATACAAACTCCTACAATAACAATCTATTTTAATAGGAGACGAACCAAGACCAACCTCCCTATAGTTGATTATTTGACTTATTCACACTAAACAAAAAGTGGATATAGAAATATTATAGTTTTAAGGCTCCTAAAATCTTTATTGGATTCAAAGATCTAAAAAATTAATTTTATTTGGAGATTTGAAATATTAATTATGAGTTAGAATTTATTTCTAAGCATTAGATTCTCAACAAGAATATATATATATATATATATATATCTCGTTAATGGGTCGAGGCCATAGATTTTATTAATTAGAAGAGATGTTTACAAATTTTTACAAGTTTGGTTCGGTGTGGGCATCGGTAGGAAAGAACTAAACAAAGAAAACCTTCGGTCTTGCCCAAGGATAAATCCTAGAATAACTTACATATCCCAGAGAGCCAACTATCCAATGGATGGTTACTCGATAGATTACATAATCATAGCTTTTGAAAAAAATCCTCTAACATCGATTTTAAACATAATCTTCTACGATGAGGTACCAAAGCACAGGTCGAGAACCCCAGATGGGAATAATCGATCATTAGTGTCCAAGAGATACTTTCAACCTAGTAGCACTGATCAGGGAGTGGGGCTACTAATTATATTTGGAACCCATCTTCAATTCAATCCATAGGCCCAGAGCCAAGTATCCTGAATGTGCCCAAAATTAAGTTACCCTGGAAGCAAGTCTAGAGCTGAAACCTGCATTGTCGTTTGTCAAAAAGATCCTGAAACAACAATAGTGTAAGTTAAAACAAACCAGGGCCATTAGAATCGTGGCCAATGGAAACTAGAACGAAAGAATGGAGAATCGCTCGGAGTAAGCCAACTTATGAATTAGAACAGAGGAAATCTTGTGAGGGAGATCAGTGAAGCAAGAACCAGAGGAAGGAAACCCAATGAGTGATGCGAAACTAAGCCAAATTAAACTTAACCCTTGTTAAAGAAATAACTAGAAGTGGGCCCCCAGATAAAATATGTCATAATAGAATTCCTTAAAGAGATGGGATTATATTAACCCATGAGTATATATATCTTCATATATATATCCACATAAATGCAGATGTGTATATATCTCTGTGAAGCAATATATATATGCACTTGTATCTATGTGTTTATACTTATGCTGATATATATACTCCATTTATGAGTCCCTTAACAGAGAAATTTGTGTCCGTCCTGGTTCCTAATTAAGATGAATTGATAATGCAAAAATGACTAAATAGAGCGATATTAAACATATAATAGTATATATCTTATGTGAGACTGATTGTATCTATATTGTTATGAGAAACGTCAAGAACTTCAAAATAAAAGTCGCTAGCTAACTATAGATAGCTAAGTATATCAGAGTCTTTTAAAGTCTAACAAAGGATCACATTCGAAATTCTAACTTAAGAGGTGGGCCCTTTCCCTTGGGGCCCTTCTTGATC
>NC_081409.1:192807014-192849836 GCF_030272615.1 Cryptomeria japonica
TTGCTGGTGAGTTACTGGGTTGACAATGCTCGTAACTCTAATCCCTTCTATATTGCTAAGCTCTTGATATTTTTGGGTAGTCCTACCTAGGGCTTCTGCCATGATAATATAGAGGAAGGGGGATATAGGGTCCCCTTGTCTCAAACCTTAGGAGCTGGCGAGGAAATCATGGGGGGAGCCATTAACCAATATTGAGAACTGAGGAGTTGAAATGAGTTCAAATAACAAGTTGACCCAACTTTTGTTGAAGCCAAAGGCTGCCATGCATTTACATAGAACCTCCAGTCTATTTTATCGTAAGCCTTCTTGATATCTATCTTGATGAGCATAGAGGGGTTGGAGTTGGTTTGAGAGGAATGGATTGCCTCGTGAGTGAGGATAACCCCATCCAAGATAGATCTACCAGGAACAAAACTAGATTTTTCTTTGGAGATGATAATTTGGAGGAGGGGTTTGAGTCTATTAGCTAGTGCTTTTGTAAAGATTTTATAGTGTATTACAAAGGGCGATCGGTCTAAACTCGTCCAGGGTGTCTACAAAAACTTTTTTTGGAATGAGGGCATTGAAGGTATTATTAATCTTTCAAACGATCCTGCCTGATTTTCTGGTGCCTTTGAGAGCGTCCACTAATTCCATCCCCAAAAAAATGCCAACATGAGTGATAAAAGGTAGCTGGAAAACCGTCTGGCCCAGGTGCTTTTTCCGGGTGCAGTTCTTTTACTACTTTCTCAATTTCATCTACTATGAAACTTTTATTAAGAGCCATATTATGTTCGTGAGAGATTAGTTTAGGAATATTCTGGAGGAGACTTTCCTAGGGAACCAGGTTGGAGGAATCTGAGTTGAGAAGGAATTGAAAGAAGTTAATAATATGTTTGGCTACTCCTTTGGGATCTTCTATCAAGTGGCCATTATCGTCAATGATTCTAGTTATTTTGTTTATGTTCTTTCTAGCTTAAGTACAAGCATGAAAAACATTTGTGTTCCTGTCCCCTTCAGGTAGCCAAGTTTCTCTTGATTTTTGTTTCCAGAAGGTTTCCTCTTTGGAAAGGATATCTTCATATTTTTTCATGAGTGTTTTTTCTTTCAAATATTGGTCTTGGTCCATTCCAAATTTGATCACGGATTTGTTTACTTCTTTTAAATCTATCTCAATTTTGGCTTTGGCTTCAAAGATATTGCCAAATTTTTCCCAATTCCATGAGAGGAGAGATTGTTTGATCATCTTTAAGTTAGATACAAAGCAGAAAAGTTTGGAACCAGAGACCTTAAATGAAGACCACCATTTTTCTACCATACTAATGGAATTTTCTTCTTTCAGCCACATAAGCTCAAATTTAAATGGACATTTTATCAGCTTAACGTCTTCGGCTATAGATAATTGGATCGAAAAGTGATCAGAGCCTAAGAAAGGGATAATGGATGCCTTAAGTAAGTTGTTGTTGAGGTTGCCTAAATTATCCTTGATAAGGAACCTATCTAATCTCTTTGCTATCATACTGAACCCAGATCTTCTATTGGTCCATGTGAAGACACCATTGTCTGTAGGAATATCCATGAGGTTATTATGGCAGGTCCACTCTCTAAAGTCTACTAAAGACTGAGGTTCTCTAGAGCAACCACTTGATTTCTTAGGTAGATTACATATGGCATTAAAATCACCACCTATTATGCAATTTCTATTCTTGTTTATATTCATGAAGGAGGAGAGTTCCTCCCATATTGCTCATTTTAAGTCATTTGGGGTGGATCCATAGACATTAATCAAGTTAAAATTTATGTTATTGCTAATACATATAGCTTCTTGTCCCATCCAAAATATGTTGGTCTAATTTCTAGTGAGACGTTTGGGGTCCCATATAATACCTAAACCTCCAGAAGCCCCAACCGCAGGAATCCCTGACCAATTGTACCTTCCTAAAAGTTTCCCAAAAAATTTTCCTCCAAGGTTATCTAGCTTAGTTTCCTGAATAATAATAATTTCAGCTTTTACCTTAAAGATGCAGCGCATGAGGATGCGATGCTTGTTAGGGGCGTTAATGCCCCTAACATTCCATGTTAATAACTTCATGGTGATGTGGGGGGGAACTTCCCCCTCCCTACATTGAAAATGTCAGTAAGCTTAGATTGGTCCAAAGCCTTCCCATCCAAGAGTCTTAAATCCAAGTTTGATCTTCTCCCTCTTCTCTTCTAGGAAGACCCATAGTCTAGTTTATTCTGGCCTTCCATATTAAAAGCTAAACCCGATGGGTCTGCTTCCAAAGGGTTTTCCTCACAAAGAGTAGGGGAAGCCTCTCCAGGAGTCTCTAACTTAGGCAAAGACCGAGGAGAGGGAGGGGGGAAAGAGGTGTTGATTACTGAGTCTAGTTGAGTCTCTTTGTGGTTAAAATCCTTTGGGCCTTCCAGATATGAGAAATGATCTAAGTCTCTGAGGTCGTCATCATTAGCCAAGTTGTGTTCCACAATCTCTATCTGCTCAGCTATATCTACTTTCAAAGAGTTGGTGAATTCAAGTAGGTCACTTAGGGCTTCTCTGTTCAAGGAGATAGATTGCTTGTCCATTTTGCTTTTAACCTGGACTACATTGGGGGGGTGTTGCTTGTCTGGATAAGAGTGGCTCGAAATCCGATTGTCCAAGTGGGCATGAGATGGGTCTAAAATAGGATTCCTGAGAGGGGAATTATGATCTCCTATGCCAGATGAAGTATATGGCGGGGTTTTAGCTTTCTTGGTTGCCGAGACTGAGGTATGAGAGGATGTGCCAGAAGTGGACAATACAACCCTAGTTTTATTTAGAGTAGACAAGCCTGCTATGGTTGCAGTTGTGGGGGAGATGGGATGAATCTCAGGGCCTGGAGTTGGCTAATTTTTTTCGATATGTTGATTGGTATCAATAGGGCTGGGGTTGATTATTGTCTCTTTAATAGAATTTCTCTTGTGACAAATAAACAATTTAGAAGTATCGATGATACCATCATACATTGAAGGGAAATTAATTCAAGAGGGCTCAAGTTAGGATTAGTGGTTTTGAGATCAATAAGTACCTTTATATCTCTTTCAAAAAATTTATCCCGGATGCCAGTAAAAGCCATGCATTTCCCTAGCCCTTCCGCAATTGATTCTATAATTTTTGGGACATGAAATTCAACAGGAAGAGGGCCAATGTTGACCCAATACAGAGTGCTTTTAAATGCAAAGATTTTAGGGTTAAAGTTGGGAATCCAATCCATGTAGTAAAAAAGACAACCATTAAGCAATTTCTCTTTGCATCTGAGAAGGTCCTTCTTTACACTAGAATTGATGCATGTAATTAAAATGCACTGAGAGCCCAAATTGAAGGTACTTACTATTTTGTGGAACTTTGACTCCCACCAACCTTTAACGTCTTCGAAGGAATGATAGAGCACTCTCCATTTAGCAATGAATCTATTGCTTTGATGAAAAATGGTGTTCTTCTTGAGAATATTTGATTCCACCTTGATCACAAGTTTTTGATCTTTAGGGTTCGAAGGAGGCAAACACGACCAATCTTCCTGCTTTGCAGAGTGAGGGGAGGTTTCTCTCCTATTTTTGTTTGTTGTAGAATGCCAGGATAATCCCCGTGATGCAGGATTTGCCTTGAGCCAACGGTGGTTAAGCACCTTTCTGAACTCTCTGGCTTGACCCACTGATCTATTGAAATGGCCTTCAGGATGAGGGAAGGAGGGGGGAAAATAGGCATATTTGGTGCCCCCGAGTAGCGGCCTGGAAGAAGAAGCAGAGTAGGTCGTCACCCCCAAGGGTAATGAACTAGGGTTTGTTAGGATGTGATGGGCATTCCTACGACGTCTGGACTTCCTTCTTTCCACCACCTGCCAAGCCCCATCTTCTTCGCCCATGGATGGCTTGCATTTGAAGGGAGAAAAGACAGTGAGTCGCATGGTTTGAGAATTCCTGAATTATAAACATTCGCTGATAGCCGGAAATTTGCAGAACATAAAGAATATTTCTTGTTTAATTTTATAGACTTTTCATTTAAAAAAAAAAAGATGATTCTCAACAAGAATATTAATTACAAGTTAAAATTTATTTTCCTACATGAAGTCCCCAATGTGAGAAAGTTTAATTCTAGACAAATGACCACAATAGCCTATCAGCTAATAAAAAATACCTTAAAAATTAAGTTAATGATTTTTTATATCATTTAAATTCTATAAGCAATATAAAATATTGAATTAAATTGTGTTTTCACTCTAATCATGTTTGCTTCTATCATGTAATAATAATTTACACATCATTTAGTCATAATTTATTGAAATCATTAAATCATTTATAGATTTAACCATGTATTTGTTTCTAACATAGTACTAAGTGACATATTATTTAGTAACAATATATTGACATGATTCAACTATTCAAAAAAAGGAAAGAGGGGCACTAAGAAAATGCATAGTTGTGTCAAATGTTCTCTTCTATTTTCTCCCAATCAACAATGCAAGTAGTTCATCTAGAGGTGGGCATAGTGATGTTTGCATGTATAGAAAAGTGATATCTAAAAAAATCAATATGAAAGAAAATTGTGTAGTATTTTTTAAATATAATATGTTTGATCATGTTTTTTTTCATCCATGGTGTTTAATAGATTTTAATGAGAGCTTTAATTTAGGAGAGATTTTTTATTTGGGCTACATTGGTGGTACTTGAGGTTCATAGAAATTATCTCAAGACAGCCAAAGATGTTGGCATTTCAGTAGAAAGGAGATTGTTGATATTCATTAAGGATATTGAGAAGGTTAAGATATTCAATGGGCAACTATTACCGAGTTAGACAATGATGAGATCATGATGCTAGATTGTTTTGATATCCTACATATGTTGTTGATTGTAAGGTTAATACTATACTATGTCACCGAGCAAAGAACCTAGTCGGTAAACCCTAAGGTTATCGATATCGGTTAATGAAGGCGGAATGTCTACTGAGTAAAGTTTAGTATTTACCAAGTTGCAACCGAGTTATGATAGATCACATTAGATGAATACAAGCATTATTTAATGAAGAACAATGGTGGAATTTGAACTCATCTTGGAACAACGCAAATTGAACCACAATAACCTTGTGCAAGTTCCAAGAAAGGAATACAAGTCCCAAGGTGAGGTAAAACATTTTCAGATTGAAAGATGCATTGAACCTAGTCAAGATTGAAGATCTGATGGTTGTGATTGATCATGGGAAATGTGATTAAGGAGATTAAGCAGTTAGCAATTGTTTATAAATAAGAAATTATTGATGAACAATGTAATGCGGGCAAGTGTAAGCACAGGGATGCTACATAGTGATTACCGAGCACAGAAGCTTGAAGACCTGTTTGAATAACAGAGTAGAGAGCCCAGCAGAGGGACAAGATAAGTCCTATGACAAGATTTTTTTGAGCAAATAAGAATCTGCTTTAGCATTTTAGATGTGAAGTTGCAGATATATTTTTATTATTGTTTTTTGTAAGTGACAGGAAATCTCTTAACTGAGTGGACTTAACAGTCTTATTTGTAAACCCTCTAGCAAGGTAACATTCTAAATGAGTGTTTGAAATCCTTTGACAAGGTCACTTCTAACAAAGTGAAGATCCTAACAGATCTGAGGGGAATCCCTTAACCGGGTCACATCTAGCAATGTGTTTGTAATCTTTAACAGGATTTTCTTTTAACTGAGCATACTCTAGAAGAGTATATTTCTTAGTGGGTCTAAAATCCCACAGTGGTTTTTCCCTATTTGGGTTTCCACGTTAAATATGGTGTTATATGTGTTATGATGATTATGTGTTTATGAGTTACCATGTTTAGCAGTTTTTGGTTATATTGCTAAAGTATAAGTTACTGAGGTTGAATTTTTTGATTTAATGAAAGATTAAGTTTGTATGATTCACCCCCCCACTCTCATCTTGTTAGCTATTGGCATCAGTACTTTACATTTAGTATCAGAACTTACAAAAGAGGGGAGCTATGTCATCCTCATAACAAAAAATAAATAAAATAAAAAAAGATAATAACATATTCTTCTCCATAAAGTTCTTTATAAAAACTTAATGTTATTATCATTGATCATTCCTCTCCAACCATAATGGTAGTACTTCATCATTAATAAATAAAATAAATATATTAAATATCATTGTCAATTAGTGTCTGACTTCTCAATATTGAATCTAATTAGGGCAAAACCTAAGACACAGAAAAACACAACAAAAGAGACTATAAAAGATTATTTATTATTATTTCATTATATGCAACTACATATAAGAGGAATCAATCCTCACAGGTTGCAATACAATAGCTTAATAAGTTTTCTAGAAAACTCTTACAATGCAAAATATCCAACTCCAAAACTCCCAAACACTCACATACAAAAACTAACTGGGTAAGTGCAAGAACATGAGTCCCACTTAGGGGGAAGACCGCGTGTTGAAAAATGCATTGCCAGGAACGGGGGCCCATTTTTTATAAAACGGGGACCCGTTTAGCTTCAGGCCCTCGAGGAAAAATGAAACAGGGACTCGAGGCAAAAAATAACGGGCCCCCGTTCCTTTCCAAAATGGGGGCCCGCTATGTAAAAGAAACGGGCCCCCGTTTTCAAAAAAACTTTTCCCCCTCTTTCTGCCCTATTTTCCTTAGTTTTTCTGAACAGTTGCAGTGAAGAGGAAAGAATAAGAATGGGCTGTTGTGGACACATTTTTGACCTCCCACCACTATCCCAGGTACACAATCAATCACCCGCTTGACATTTTTTCATTTTCTTGTATTTTTTATTTTGTTTTTGGTATTATTTAAGTTTTTTTTACAAATTAGGGTTTGCATGAATTAGCTTTTATATTTGTGAGTTATTAATTTAGTGTCCAAATAGTCAACAAACCAAAACCAAAACCAAAGAGTTAATAAATCAAAACCAAAACCAAATAGTTAACAAAATCAGTTAATTTAGACATATTAAAATGCATGGAATCCTTATGCCCAAATAGTTAACAAATCAAAACCAAAACCAAATAGTTAATTTAGACATGTTAAAATTCATGGAATCCTTATGCTCAAATAGTTAACAAATCAAAACCAAATAGTGTAATCATAGGTTATGGAAGAAAAATCAACACCCTTAGAGGAGCTACTTTGTTACATGGATCATTGAATGTATTTAGATCACCATTTTTTTAGAGGAGGGTCTTCCATATTAACATCACTACTATCTATAATCTTCTTGGATAAGATATTATTTACATACATGTCCTTGATGTAAATCTTAAGAGATAGTTTGCTAATGTGAATACACCATGTGATAGGGGGAGCATGATGTGTATTATTATCTTATTATGGAAGATTAGATTAGAACATGGTTAATTAATCCAAAACTAAGTCAATAAAGCATTAATTGGGGGGAGTGCATTTTAAGGTTTAAATGTATCCATATGGACAAGATAATGTTGTAAGATACAATGATGCAAAATTTTAAAACATGATAATTAGTCTGTAAATTCTTGATAATAGACTAGGTTGTCTTGATTGGCCCTAGTAAGTGCTGAATTATCTATGATAGGTAGTCATTCAAATAGATAAGCATAAGGAAGGTAGTTATTCCTTATTAACTAACCCTTATATCAATACAAAAAAAAGGTTGAATACACTTTTACCAATCAAAGAAGTGATATAGAATACATAGGGAGCACCCTCAAGCCTCCTTAGAGTTGTATTTCCTTTTGTACAATTCAATATATAAGATTGAAATATCAATTTACTTTAGTATAAATTCATATCTTTTTCTTCTTCCAAATCACATTACTTGTGGTAAAATAATTTCATTGCCCTTTTATTTACTCATCTCTTGAGACATGTACTACAAAATAGCTCAAGAAATTATTCTCATACACCAAAGTCTTGTATTATTGTTGGTAAATTATGTGATATCAAAAAGCCATCCCCTATGCACTAGTTACATATTTGGACCTTGGACATCCCACATTTCCTCTTAGTTGGGATGCTTCTAGAAGAGGTAGTGATCCAAATTTAAACCTTGCTAGCTTCTCCAATACTTTTTTTTCTTTATCCTAAAGTATCTAAATACATCCTAAGATCTCTATAAGGGATACAAAAGATCTAATGTAGAATTTTGTCATTCCATTGCACTTCTTTGCATCCTCATTCCTTTCTTGAAACAATCCCTTTATCCACAAAGCTAGGTTATATCGATACAAAAAAAGGTTGAATACACTTTTACCAATCAAAGAAGTGATATAGAATACATAGGGAGCACCCTTAAGCCTCCTTAGAGTTATATTTCCTTTTGTACAATGCAATATATAAGATTGAAATATCAATTTACTTTAGTATTTTCATATCTTTTTCTTCATCCAAATCACATTCCTTGTGGTAAAATAATTTCATTGCCTTTTTATTTACTCATCTATGTAGACATATACTACAAAAATAATAGAGATTTTTTTTTTACATTTTAACATGATGTATATTTATAGTTTGTGTAGATTTAAATAAATGAAAAAAAAAAGTTGATGCATTTTACAAGATATGAATCTATTATTGAATTTATAATAGAAATGAATATTCAACGATTTTTTTTTATTAAGCTTCGTGCTCAAATTTTTTATTTAAAGATTCAATAAGTACATATGTATGTTTTAATTCAATTAGTATATTATATTTCATGTTGAGTTCAATAACTATATGTATGTTTTTACTTAAAAATGTTTTTTTTTAATATAATTAGTGTAGTCACATAATCTGTCCACTTAATTAAATGAATATTTAGTATTTATTTGATTATTTAACCATCAATCAATAATTAATTAAATTAATATATTTAATTAATTCATCTTAACCCTCTTCTCCTATTAATTAAATAAATTATTCAATTTATTTGATTTAATTCACTTAACCAAATTCAGACCATTAATTAAATAAATAAATCATATTTATTTAATTAAATTTTCTCTCACATTTAAATAAATTAATATTTATTTAAATTGTCCCAAAATCCCACCTCTCACATTTAAATAAATTAACATTTATTTAAATCACCTTTATCCTCTACCCACTTGCATTTTCCTACAAATGCAAGTTGCACAACTATTTTAAATCATTTATTTAAATCACCTTTATCCTCCACCCACTTGCATTTTCCTACAAATGCAAGTTGCACAACTATTTTAAATAAATTATTTATTTAAAATCCTATTTATCCTCACCCACTTGAAACCTTTAATGGTTTCCCTTAAAGTCTTCAAACTTAATGGCTTCCTTCTAGAGTCTTCTCAAACCTTTAATGGTTTCCCTTAAAGTCTTCAAAACTTAATGGCTTTAAAGTCTTCAAACTTGATGGCTTCCTTCTATAGTCTTCTTAAGCCTTTAATGGTTTCCCTTAAAGTCTTCAAACTTAATGGCTTCCCTTAAAGTCTTCTTAAGACTTTAATTGCTTCCCTTAAAGTCTTCAAGCCTTTAATGGTTTCCCTCAAAGTCTTCAAGCATTTTAATGCTTTATCTTCCTTTTTCTCATTTAAATAAATTAATATTTATTTGAATATTTATCCAAATGCAAATTACACCATTTAATTGAAATAAATGATTTTATTTTAATTAAAAATACCAAAATTCTTCCCACTTGCATTTTCCTACAAAATCCACTTGCATGCCTAAACCCCTTCTAGATTCTTCTAAACCTTTCCTAATTAACCTAATCTATCCCCTAAATATTGTCACATTCCTAAGCAAATTGGAGTCACTTCTCAAAGACTCCAAAGTCTTTGAAAAGCAATTAATGATTTGTGTGTTCAACAAATTAACCTCTAAAGTCTTCCAAACCACTTATGGCTCTTACATGACCATTAATGGTTAATTCCACTTGCACCCATGGTTAAGGACTTTGACCCCTAACTTAACCCTCATGTAACCCATGTGTCTCTTCAAAGCATTTATTTCTTTGACTAGGGTAACCATCATGTCCCCTCAAGCATTTAATGCTCCTTATCTCTCCTCTCAAGCCTCCTCATGGTGACACTTGTCAACATGGGATTGGGTTGAAAGTCTCACATGGATTGAATATCTTTCAATCCTAACCCTTGTTAAGATTACTCATTCTTAACCCTTCATTTCCCCATTTCTTCTATAAATAGAACCCTTCTCCTCAAGCAAAGAGGAAGCATTAGAGTATTGTTGTTATACAAGTATTAGCATAGAGCTTTTTCATAGCATCACTGTCTACACTTGCATAGCATTTGCTTATCATATTCAACCATCTTGAATCTCCATATGGCATCCATGGCTAGTGCTAAAAGCTGAGAGCTACACTCATTTGGGACTTGGAGAGGGGAGAAACAAGGAAGAAGCATCAAAAGGCATCATGGAAGCATCTTAGGGAGGCTCTTCTCCTTTCTTTTATTTTGTTAAACTTCTTTCATGCTTTTTGAAATCTCTTTTGATATGTTTGGAATGGTTTTAAGTTCTTTGTTTTGTTTTTATGGTTGAAACTAACTTATTAACATTGAACTTTGTTGTTGCCTTGTCCCCATTTCCATGACATCATTTGGTGAACCCGATGTGAATCAAAGAGCAATTATTTTGAAGACTACTAACTTTTGAATGTTTTAATTGACACACAGGTCATTCTCTTACTTTTTTGTTCTCAATTTAGCACCTTCGCAAATTGATACTTTAGCGCTATTGTCTATATTGTTTCTCTTTCATGTTAAATAGCACTTCTGTTTTCACACAGAGTAGAGCTATTGTAACAGAGAGTTGTAAGAAAATTCTTTGTAACCGAAAACCAAAAATTTTAGGCTTGTAGAAGCCCACCAAAACATGCAGATTTTTCTAACTAATTATCTTTTGTGTAGGTTTTAACTAACCCCTACAATAAGATTTTTTTTAACAATTTTAGCTTAGGAAATAAATTTGTTCATATTTCTAACTTCGTCTTTCAAGTTAGGATAAAATAAATTCATTTTCCTTTTGGGTTAAAATCAACTACACATTCATTTGGAGTTTTAAAAAGAACCACATCTTTCATTTAGAGCTCTAAAAAGAATCACACTTGTTCAAAGTTAAAAACAATCACAAAAACAAACATGCAAATTTACCTTTTTTTTTTTTGCAAAGTTAGGAACAAATTCTTTTGGTGCTTAAAATCAACAAGATAAATTTTATTTCTTGCATCAAGATAAAACTTACAATCCACACTTCCATTTTTGGTGCAAATAAAATTCACAATCAACTTGTCTCATTTTTAAAGCAATTTTACTTCATGCAAACGTGTTTTTCATTAAGTTGACTAGGATTTTCAAATTCTAGTTTACTCAAACAATTGCCTTTGAAAATTAAAAATAACACCATGATTATTGGAGCAACATCTCCAAATAGATAGAAAATCATTGCGATGACAAGTTAAAAGGAACAAGTAAATTTTGTGTTTGGCACACTTGTGCAAAAGAGTTGGTCGAGTGGTCCTACTTCTAACACACACTATCCTCTCCTTTGGCTCTCGTGGTCCTAGGTGCAAGAGAAAAGTGTTAGTAACACTCAAATTTTATCTTTTTAAAAGAGACCTGCCAAGGGATCGATACTCTTGGGAACAACCTCGAGCGGTAAATCCTTTGAGCTGCTATAGAAATTAGGTGTGAGCGAAAGCTTTAGCCTTGGGTATAGCTGTTCCTATAGTGTAACTGGCCGAAAGGACAAATGGGCCCCACCACTGGTTACAAGCCTCTTAAGTGAGTCACTGCAGAATGAACTTATGTCCAAAACATCGAACATGACTAAACACCTTTAAGTAGTAGCCCACCCATTCTCTTGATTGAGAATATTTGTGATATAATTTAGTGCAAGAGCATAGATGGTTTTGCTCCCAAGATACTCACCATACATATTTCCTTGAGTAGAAACATAGCTTTTTGAAAAGTCACTTGTGGCTTGATAAAAGTGGTGACTCCCCCATCATAGGGATCATCTATTTGTTATGCTCGTGCAAGACTTAGTATATCACATCCTTACCTACCACGATGGGATTCATAAGGTATGTAGTACCAAAGTCGAAGAAATATCAAGATGTGGGCTAAATTTATCACAACTGGCCATTTGACCTTAGGGATAAAAAGTGTTTGAAGTGTGTTTGTTTTAAAGACCAAGTGCAAATTGAGCTGACTTCAGGCTTTGGGAATACACCTTAAAATACATCTAAAGGAAGGGTCATATACAAGTCCAAGGATTGGGTTGATCTAGACCCATACTCATTTGTGCCTTTGAGGCAACATTCTTGTGTTTGTGTGCTTACTTTGTTTTCTTGTCAAAGAAAAATCAAAAAATCACTCCCAAAAACAAAGTATTCATCCAACCAAACATTTCTCAAAACAACCAAACACATCAAAAACAAAGTGCAAACAACAAAAGTATCAAAACTTTATGACCATTCTTCACATCTTGCGAAAGAAGAAGCGTCATCAAAATATCAACTTGAAAAGAAGACCATTAAGCTCAAAGGCTTTGATCAAAAGGAGGAAATTCTTCTATATAAATAGACAAATCTTTGTCTCACATAGAGTTTTTCTGCATCACATGCGTCTCTACCTTCAAGACAAAACAAACAAATTTGATTCAGAATCATTGAACCGCAGAGCTTTTATGCAATATAGAGCTTTGAGTTATCACAAAAACCAAGGAGGTAAGATTAATCCCAGCTTTTTTCCAAACGTCTGTATCACATACAACATAGCTCAAGAAATACCACCAACACCCAAAAGAGAAGAGGTAGAGTTTGTCCCATTTGTGACACAAAGTTTTTATTGAAGTTGAAAACATTTCATCCATTATCTTACGCATACATCATGACTTCATCATCAATCCATCCCAACCCTCAAAACATTAAGAGGTTCTTGTCCCAAGTTCTCTTTTGGATATTGCTTGAATCAAACACATCACATCACTTTTTAGATTGTTTCTACATCTAGGATAAGCTCATCCTAAGAGACACATCTACACAGGTTAAAACTAGTTCATGAGTGAATCCTCTCATTACTAGGTAGTTAAATCTATAACACATCTCAGATTTCTCTACACCTTATCACATCAAATCTTATCAAAACACACAAGCAATTCAAAGAAGGAATTTCGATTACATCCACCTTAAAAGTGTTAGAGATCCACATGCAACACAATTCACCAACCATCAATCTCTCATTTCATCAAAAACTCATCATCATTTTCACACAAACTCAATAAAAGCTTGTAAACAAAATGGCCCAAACCCGATCACAGTCAAGGCAACGAGAAATAGAAATGGAAGTAGAAGAAGAGGAAAATCTCAATGAATTTCAAGAAGCACTTGGAGGAAATGCAAATGATGAAAACCCAAGTACTCCCACTCCTGCAACAATAGAAAGGGCCCAACATAACCCTCTCTTTAACAGACTTTTTGATGAAATACTCAGGAGCAATGTGGATGCTCACTTTTTAAAGCTCGCTCAAGAAGGAGCAAAACTCCCCTCTGATTTTGATCTGGCCCAATTAAGACAAGCATCAGAATGACAAAGTTGTCATGAAGAGGAAAGAGGTAGAGATCCCATCAGATATAACATTCCTAGAGGTAACCCACCACCTCCTCCTCTAAATGAAATGGAGATGTTGCAGCAACAAGTTGAGAATCTCGCCCAACAACTTCATAGTGGTGTCAAGACTAACCAATTCTCCCTCAATGACATCTGTCCCTATCCTTTTGATAGGAATATTTATATGCCACCCTTTCCACGAGGATTCGAAACACCCAAATTTGAAAAATATAGAGGAAAGGGGGATCCCCGTGATCATGTCAGAGAATTTCATTCCGCTTGTCTTGAAGTGGCATATGAAGACACCTACCTAATGCGCCTTTTTCCCCAAAGCTTGGAAGGAACAACCACATCATGGTTTTCCTGACTATCAGGTGGCATTAGAACATTTGAGGAACTCATCCATAAGTTCCTAGCTCATTACTCTCATAACATTGAACGCGACATCACCATGGCTGATCTGTGCAACACTAAACAAAAACCAGGTGAACTATTCTCGGTATTCCTGCAACGATGGTGTCAAATGTCTAGCAGACGTTCTCTTCAGTTACCTGAACAAGAACTAGTGGAAATATTCATTTCCAACTTAAATGAAGAAATGGAATTTCACCTGGATGTCAAAGACACAGACTCTTTTAATGATATGATCACCAAGGTTTTGAAGTGTGAACGGGCACTCATCAAGAAAGGACTCATCAAAATCTATAATGAACCAAAGGATGGTCCTCGCCCACACTTCAATAGTGATAAACCAAGCTTCTGGAATAAAAACAAGAATATCGTCAATGATGGGATTGTGGATGCCCAGACTATCCAAAATGCACAACCTGTGGTTCGGTTTGCAGGACAAAATCCTCCACCTCAAAACAACACAAATGTTCCTTCGAATCAAAGTCGCATTACATCTCACGATGAACCAAGACCTCATCAGCAAAAACAAAAATGCACATACACTCCCTTAGGGGAACCCATTGAAATAGTATTGCGACAACTCATTTCTCAAAATTTGGTCACCCTACCAAAAACATCAAACTATGAACCTCAGGTCAAACCTGCATGGTGGAGAGATACTGAACACTGTGATTTCCACCAAGGAAGAGGACACAAGACAAGTAATTGTCACTGATTGAAAGATCTTATTCAGGATCTTATTGACCAAGGCGAAATTGAAATTGAAGGACATGACACAAAAACAACAAATAATGATCATCTGATGTTCAAAAATCCACTTCCATCACAAGATCAAAGGGGTCCTTCCACTTCCAGGTGAGGCACTGATACCACTGATTATACACAGGATGCGTATAATTACACTGTAAATCATCTGTATGATGCCAGTGAACAAGTTGCAACTATAACCTTCAAAAATCCCAACTCAAATTGCAATGTTGTTACACATCATGGCAAGGTCACCATAAAGGCAGCTCCACAAGGCACCACCTCCATCCCAAAGTAGTACAATCTTGTGGAACAATTAGACAAAACTCCTGCGCTTATATCCATTTTAGAGCTTTTGCGCCTATCGCCATCTCATAAAACTATCTTGGATCAAGCACTCCAAGAGGCGTCAGTCCCTGCAAACCTGATACCGACCAATTTCAAGCCATGGTTTGAAGTATAAAGTCATCACCTTGTCTCACTTTTTCCGAAAGTGACAACTCTTCCTTCCAGCAACCTCATAACGCTTCGCTACACATTGAAGGCTTTATCAATCAGCATAGGATCAAGCGAGTCTTGATCGATAATGGAGCAGGCCTGAATATTTGTACACTATAGTTGGTCACAACATTGGGATATGCCATAGAATTAGTGGATCCTCGCAAGAAGATCACAATCAAAGCTTATGACGATGCGGAGCGTCCATCCAAAGGAGCTGTGGTACTACCAATCCGAGTGGGCCCCGTGGTAAAGCACATCATCTGTCAGGTTCTGGACCTTCCTCTGCCATATAATCTATTATTAGGGAGACCTTGGATACATGCCATGCAAGCCGTTCCATCTACCTACCATCAATGTATCAAGTTCCCACATAACGGTGTAGAGATCACAATCCTGGGTGATGCAAATCCCTTTGCGTATTGCCATAATATCAGCCATCAACCAGAGATTACCGTTCCTAATAATAGAGAAGCTATTTCCTCCACATCATATATAAATCCCACCTCTCTTGCCAGTTCGAACACCACTATACCAAAGCAAGAAAAGCTTAAAATGAAAATAGCAGAGGAAGGTCCTGGGGAATACAACTTGAGTCAACTCTTTGTGTGGGACAAATGCCCACTTCTCCTAGAACACATGGTAAACCACAGCAGTTACTCCAACAACCACTAATCACACCAACATATGCTTTAATGTCTTTCATCCTTGGAAAGAGTCAAGAAGAAGAAACCCAAGATGAGGACTTAGCGGAATGGATCTATAAAGATCCCATCACCACTTATATACCGCAAGTTATGCTTCCTATCGATCAATATGGCAAAGGCCTCCTCATTATGCAAAGAATGGGGTATGATGGTCAGAGTGCTTTGGGATATTACAAACAAGGACGACATGAACCTCTACTGCCGAAATTCAAGCCCAAAGGTAATATAGGCCTAGGCTTTGAAAAAGAGATCTTTCCTAAACTCAAATTCAATGGAAAACCTAGCAAACCATTATATCAACCTACTACCAAAAGGCCACCTTTCATTATCAGAGTAGCATCAAACACCATCACAACTGCCCCACCAAGGCTCAGAATCCCAACACAACTATCACCAATGCCAATCATCCCACCAATCGAACCAGTAATCCCATCCGCAGTAGCCATCACATCAATAGTACCATTAGCAGCAGTAACTGTATCAGAACCCACAGTAGTATCTATGGCACTAGCAGTTCCAGCAAAAGCAACTAAGTCAATATTACCGATACTCCCTACAACACCAATCACTACGAAGGTACATCAACCAATCACACCTGCAGTATTTAACTCAAAAGACATCCCAGTATGGTATAGTAATCGGATGCTAGAAAGTGACTCAGAGACCGACTCACATGAATGGGAATTTGATTCTGTATAGCTTAATACTTCAGATGAGGAAGACGTATCACTACCTCCACCACGCAAAGACATCCCTATTTATAGAGAAGCATAGATAAAGACCACTTGGGTTCCTGAACTGGAAACATCTTCCATAGACCCTATGTCTCATCCTACGCCTAATTCTGACAGGGAGAGTACCATTAATGACCTTCACCATAACGTCTTAACCCTCACTGATACATCTAACACACTTAACCTAATCGATGAAGTAATGCCCATTATCCATCCTGAACTCATCAAATGGAACCAACCAAATCCCCCATGTCTTGACCTCTTCCAAAACGATGAGGCCATCATTGACTTTTTGGAATTAAGGGATAACCTACCAAGCGGGGATCACAAAGCTAGATTCGCCATTGAACTTAATAGCGCAACATACTTCAGGGCAGATGCCAAACCTTTCAGCTGCAAAAATATAACAATAAAACATGGATCTTCTAGTGAAAACCACATTGTGGCACTGTTTGATCCAACAAAAGTAAAAAGAAAGAGCGTATCCAATGGTGAAAACCTCTCTGAGGCAACTGAGGATGAAGGGTTTGACATCCTCCCTACTAGTACACAATAGGAACAATCAACGATTCTCATTGAGGAAACCAAAGAATACAATGTGGGGACTCCTGATAATCCTCATCTCATACATTTGGCATCTCTTCTCACTCCATAGGAACAACCTAAATTTATAGAGTTCTTCCAGAAGCGTCACATCAACTTTGCATGGTCATATGCAGACATGCTTGGGCTTGATCCCAATTTAGTCATGCATCACCTCACCGTAGCAAAAGGAGCCAAACTTGTCAAGCAAAAGCTTCGTAAGATGCATCCTTAGATTGTAGTGCTAGTCAAAATAGAACTCAAGAAACTCCTAGATGTTGGTTTCATTAGACCAATTGATTATGCAGATTGGATCTCCAACATTATACCTGTCGGCAAACCAAAAGCGGGCATCCGCATTTGTACTTACTTTAGAGATCTAAACAAGGCATGTCCTAAGGATGACTTCCCCTTACCAAATATCGACATCATAGTGGATCTGACAGCAAGACATGCCATGCTTTCACTCATGGATGGCTTTTCAGGATACAATCAGATAAAGATCGCACCAGAAGATCAACATAAGACAGCCTTCACATGTCCATGGGGCACATATTGCTGGAATGTAATGCCTTTTGGTCTAAAGAATGCAGGAGCGACTTATCAAAGAGAAATGACCACCATCTTTCATGACATGATACATACTATGATGGAAGATTATGTTGATGACTTACTAGCAAAATCACTCACCAGAGAAGGGCATCTCCACATCTTAGATAAAATCTTTGATAGACTGGAACAATACCATGTTCGACTCAACCCAAAGAAATGTGTCTTTGGAGTAACCTCTGGGAAGCTTCTAGGATACATTGTCTCAAGCAAAGGTATTGAGGTCAACCCAGCAAAGGTAAAAGCAATCATGGATATGCCACCACCAAAGAATATTAGTCATCTAAGGACATTACGAGGGCGGCTTCAATCCATCTGAAGATTCATTGCACAATTGGTTGATAAGTGTCACCCATTCACACACCTGATACACAAGAACATCCGCTTTCAGTGGGATGCCCGATGCTAGCAAGCATTTCAGATGCTTAAAGACTATCTCATGAATCCACCATTGTTGATCCCACCAGATCCAAGTAGATCGTTGTTACTCTATATCTCAACAACAAGTACAACATTGGGTGTACTACTGGCACAACATAATACAAAAGGAAAAGAGTGTGTTGTTTACTACATCTCTCGCACACTGGTGGGCTATGAACTCAATTACACGCCTATTGAGCGAGCTTGCCTAGCAGTAATCTTAGCAGCCACTAAACTGAGGCACTATCTGTTAACACACAAAGTACAACTCATTGCAAAGATTGATCCACTTAAGTATTTACTCAGCAAAGCAGCATTGACAGGTCGCTTGGCCAAATGGGTGATGATTCTAAGTGAATTTGACATCGAGTATGTAGATCGTAAAGCTATCAAAGGTCAAGTTATTACGGATCAGTTGGCCGATGCACCTCTCATAGGCGATCATCCTCTCATTTCTAATTTTCCAGATGAAGAGATATTCATGATCACAACAACACACCCATGGAAATTATACTTTGATGGATCATACACTAGGCACGACTCAGGGGCAGGCATTCTGTTTATCACACCTCAAGGTGATAGCATCCCAAAGTCTTACAGGCTCACATTCCCATGCACTAACAACATAGCAGAATATGAGGCCTTGATCACAGGACTCAGGCTAGCCGTACAATGGAAATTACAAGAACTGCAAGTATATGGCGACTCACAACTGGTCATTTGAAAAGCAACTGATGAATATCAGACCAAGGATGATAAACTCATGCCATATAAGCAAATGGTGGACACTCTAAAGACATCATTTACTACTATCACTTTTGAGCAGATACCAAGAGATCAGAATCGAACTGCTGACGCTATGGCTACCATTGCATCTCTCCTAGATCTTCCACATAATTCAACACGCTACGAGTTCTTGGTCGAACAACTTTGGATTCCCGCTTATGATATCCCCGAATCCGAAATGATGTGTCACCTTGTCGGTTCTGAATCCCCATGGTATGGTGAGTTCTACACCTATCTCCACGATCACACCCTTCCTCCCAACCAATCAAATAACCAACGTAAAACCTTCATTCGCCAAACTGCTCGATATACCATTATTGCTGAAACCCTATATCACCGCAGTCTTGATGGTACTCTCCTTCGATGTCTGGAACAAGGTGAGATAACAAAGGCTTTGGAAGAAGTCCATGAAGGAATTTGCGGGACTCACTCAAGTGGTCCGTCACTAGCCAAGAAACTCCTGTGTAATGGATACTATTGGCCCTCTATGGAAAAAGACTCCTACTACTTTGTCAGAAAGTGCAAGAAATGTCAAGTTCATGGTGACCTGATACATGCACCAGCCCAGGAACTGCAACCAATCACAACACCATGGCCTTTTTGTCAATGGGGCCTTGACCTTGTGGGTAATCCATCCATCTTCATCCAATGACCATAAATTCATTATTACCGCCACTGAATATTTCACAAAGTGGATCAAAGCTGTTCAACTTACCCAAGTCACCGGCAAACAGATCGCCTCATTCATCCTCAACTACATCATCTGCCGGTATGGTGTGCCCATGTCCATCATCATAGATAACAGTCTTCCTTTCAAAAATCAGGATGTCTGTGAACTTTGTGAGAAATTTCATATCCAACACCGCTTTTCCACTCCCTACTACCCACAAGGCAATGGTCAAGCCGAAGCATCCAATAAAAACATATTGAGGATTCTAAAGAAGACAGTCAATGATGTCGGTCGTGATTGGCATGTTCAACTGAATCTAGCACTATGGGCATATCGAACTAGCATTCGAACCCCTACAGGCGATACTCCTTATTCATTGGTCTATGGTGCCGAAGCTATCTTACCTATTGAGGTGGAGATACCATCACTACGGGTTTCCTTGCATAATCTAATAGATGATGAAGCCTACAGAGTATCCCGTCTTTGGGACTTAGAGTTACTAGATGAGAAGTGACAAGCTACATACAATCACCTCAAAGCCTATCAACAGCGCATGAGCAGAAGCTACAATCACCGAGTTAGACCTCATACATTTGAGGTAGGTGATCTTGTTCTACGAGAGAATCCTCACAACCAACCAAACAGAGAACATCAGGGCAAGTTTGAATCAAACTGGCTGGGCCCATATGTTGTCACTGCTATATTCAGGTCTGAGGCATATCAGTTGGCTACATCAGAAGGAGAACCACTCGCAGATCCAATCAACAGCATGCACCTCAAACAGTTTTATACCTAAGCTATACAGAGCATCGGGCTCCCATATATACTGGCAAAAATACCAAAAACATCCAGATAAATTACCTAAAGAAAATACAAAAACATCAAAAGAGTAAAAAAAAAAAAAATCATGCATCCAAACGGTGAACAACCACTCCTGTGGCACCTTGGGTAAATACGATGGTGAAAACCTAGCAAATAGGTGCCACTCGTAAAGGCTATGGCTCCATTATCTTTCAAACTTGTTGTGATCACATCTACTTCATACATACATCCATCCATCCATCAACCATGGCTTGTTATAAATCTACAAATCCAAGAAAGTACTGCATGCATCCTGCATCCCGCTTTTTTATAGTCATGTCTAAAAACTGGGGGCAATGCCCTTAACCTATTTGATGGAGGTGGATTCTACATTGTGTTGTGATTCATTAAAGTTCTTCATTTAAAACTATCTCACAAAATCCATAAACATTCAAATCAATTCAAAATCCAAAAACATCCAAAACACTTCAAAATCCAATAACATTCAAAACAATTCAAAATCCAAAAACATCAAAAAACATTGAAAATCACACAAAAACATGGCAACACATTGTACATACCCATCTGAGCAGATCCCAAACAAACATTGCAACATACTTAACAAAATGACCATTTATCAATGAAACCAAACAACATCAACAATCTACACAACAAACTGTCTTCAACAAGGATGCATACTTCCTTACCAAAACAAAGACAAAATGACATTTTCTTTGACAAGAAAATTCTGTTTAAGCTATCATATACTTGATTGATTTATGGGTTATTTATTTTAGGTTCTTGCCGCAATTGTTTGTATCCTCTGCGATTTATTTCCGATGAAGTTTTGGGGCATGTACTAATGGTGTCTACGTGGGAAGTTCACTAAGCTATGTGATCATAGGCAAAAATACAGTCATAGATCACTACGGCTTGCTGACTACAGCGTATACCTCGACCATATGAGCATAAACCATTACCAAGGATCTATATTCTTTATTCTTTATGTATATACTATTTGTTTGCAGGTACAATGCTCTTTCTTTGGTTCCTCCTACCTCATCCAAACTGGATAAAGGTTTTATCTCTTATTACGGTATGCACTTGTCTCAGGATATGATCAGCCTAAGATCAAGGAGGACGATCCAAGTGATGCATGAAAGGAGATAATCCTTGTCTGTTCTGCAAGCAATACTCAAGTCAACTTGATCCATTATATCAAGTTGCTTGTATTAACTTGCTATATCAAATCCATGTAAAAAATACTCTGGTCATCTTGAATCTTTATGTCAAGTTGCTTGTATTTTCTTACAACATTTTAAAGCTCAATGATGAAAATAGAGCACTATGGATTATCATCTCATCTCATTTGCATATATTGCATTTCGTTGCATTCCACCCCTCCATACATTCATAATAGCTGCATATCATGCATACATAGTCATAGTAATGCATACTCTATTTTACTCATCTTCTTCCATAGGACTCAGTCCTAGTCCTCCATATCTTCTATCTAACATCGAATCCCCCCTCACCCTCCCTATCTTGATCATCAACATCATCCTAATCCCTTCATCGCTTCCCATCCTCACTCATCCACAAAACTAAGCCAGTTACTTTGTCTACACAGATACATCGACTCCCACACACCTAGACTATCAACAGATACTCTGATCAAGTATCTTCGAGTCTCAATAGGTAATCGATCATGGTAATCCTAGACTACATCAGACATTTATCATAATGACCTAGTCTCAATGGGGTTGCCATGATTCCCCACAACCATCCATCACACGCACATACTATCAATTGATCAACCAATCAAACACAATCCAATGGACAAGTACATCAATTGTCTACGTCTCAACGAGTATTTTGCTTCATATACCTTGACTTCATCGAGCAATTACATCAATTGTCTAAGTCACATCAGGTCACTTTGATTCACTTACTCAAACTTTATCTTGTCCAAGCGACCAATTGACATCAACTATCACGCTTTGACTTGACCGGGGCAATTAAATCGATTGCACCAGATTGTCCAACCAATTTTGATCAATTGTATAGCATCAATCCAAACCCCACACTACATCTGCTATGTATCTCTTGCATGACCTCAGGGTACTCGCTGGCTTGTTGTTTCTTCATATTCACTCCATTTTCTCCCATTCTTTCATCATTAGTTCTAATTTTTTCTATTCTACCTCCCCTCCACTTTTCATTCTTTTTTGAGCGATCGCCCGATTTTTCAAAAAAAATTGGCCCATCTCTCGAGGGGGCATACCACCTATTAAATTTACATTTTATGGGGCATTTCTTCACACCTATTTTTCTTTCTTTGAAACGACGCGATAAACTGCACCGTCTCAAAGAGGGGCAAATCTAGTCACATAAATCTGTCCACTTAATTAAATGAATATTTAGTATTTATTTGATTATTTAACCATCAATCAATAATTAATTAAATTAGTATATTTAATTAATTCATCTTAACCCTCTTCTCCTATTAATTAAATAAATTATTCAATTTATTTGATTTAATTCACTTAACCAAATTCAGACCATTAATTAAATAAATAAATCATATTTATTTAATTAAATTTTCTCTCACATTTAAATAAATTAATATTTATTTAAATTCCCCCAAAATCCCACCTCTCACATTTAAATAAATTAATATTTATTTAAATCACCTTTATCCTCTACCCACTTGCATTTTCCTACAAATGCAAGTTGCACAACTATTTTAAATAAATCATTTATTTAAATCACCTTTATCCTCCACCCACTTGCATTTTCCTACAAATGCAAGTTGCACAACTATTTTAAATAAATTATTTATTTAAAATCCTATTTATCCTCACCCACTTGAAACCTTTAATGGTTTCCCTTAAAGTCTTCAAACTTAATGGCTTCCTTCTAGAGTCTTCTCAAACCTTTAATGGTTTCCCTTAAAGTCTTCAAAACTTAATGGCTTTAAAGTCTTCAAACTTGATGGCTTCCTTCTATAGTCTTCTTAAGCCTTTAATGGTTTCCCTTAAAGTCTTCAAACTTAATGGCTTCCCTTAAAGTCTTCTTAAGACTTTAATTGCTTCCCTTAAAGTCTTCAAGCCTTTAATGGTTTCTCTGAAAGTCTTCAAGCATTTTAATGCTTTATCTTCCTTTTTCTCATTTAAATAATTTAATATTTATTTGAATATTTATCCAAATGCAAATTACACCATTTAATTGAAATAAATGATTTTATTTTAATTAAAAATACCAAAATTCCTCCCACTTGCATTTTCCTACAAAATCCACTTGCATGCCTAAACCCCTTCTAGATTCTTCTAAAACTTTCCTAATTAACCTAATCCATCCCCTAAATATTGTCACATCCCTAAGCAAATTGGAGTCACTTCTCAAAGACTCCAAAGTCTTTGAAAAACAATTAATGATTTGTGTGTTCAACAAATTAACCTCTAAAGTCTTCCAAACCAGTTATGGCTCTTACATGACCATTAATGGTTAATTCCACTTGCACCCATGGTTAAGGACTTTGACCCCTAACTTAACCCTCATGTAACCCATGTGTCTCTTCAAAGCATTTATTTCTTTGACTAGGGTAACCATCATGTCCCCTCAAGCATTTAATGATCCTTATCTCTCCTCTCAAGCCTCCTCATGGTGACACGTGTCAACATGGGATTGGGTTGAAAGTCTCACATGGATTGAATATCTTTCAATCCTAACCCTTGTTAAGATTACTCAATCTTAACCCTTCATTTCCCCATTTCTTCTATAAATAGAACCCTTCTCCTCAAGAAAAGAGGAAGCATTAGAGTATTGTTGTTATACAGGTATTAGCATAGAGCTTTTTCATAGCATCACTGTCTACACTTGCATAGCATTTGCTTATCATATTCTACCATCTTGAATCTCGATATGGCATCCATGGCTAGTGCTAAAAGCTGAGAGCTACACTCATTTGGGACTTGGAGAGGGGAGAAACAAGGGAGAAGCATCAAAAGGCATCATGGAAGCATCTTAGGGAGGCTCTTCTCCTTTCTTTTATTTTGTTAAACTCCTTTCATGCTTTTTGAAATCTCTTTTGATATGTTTGGAATGGTTTTAAGTTCTTTGTTTTGTTTTTATGGTTGAAACTAACTTATTAACATTGAACTTTGTTGTTGCCTTGTCCCCATTTCCATGACATCAATTAGATTCTTGGTTGACATAGAGTTGTTTATAATTCATGTATATATTTATATATATGCAGGTTATGTCTTTTATCATGGATGTGTTTGACATAGATGAATTGTTAGGTGAAAATCTCCCACCTCAACCCCCTCCACCTCTACCTCCACTACGTAGATTAGACGAGGCTTGTTTAAGAGACAAAATAAATGAAAACCTTCAAATTATAGAGCAAAATATTGCCGCAATCCAAAATGAGCCTATCACCCCCCCCCCCCACACCTCCACCTTCTAGACTATGCAAAATCAATGCAAGTTGTTGTTGACTCCATTCGATCTTGTGATTCACAATTAGATCAATTCCATAGACGGAGAGAGCAGTTTCATGAATTTTATGCTACTGGATTAACTTATAAGCAAATAAATGATCTTAAAATTACCAAAGCTCATTTATCCCCATATTTTAGTAACCCTAAAACAAAAGAACAAATACAACCTAACCAAAAAAGAATTTCAATTAGGTGGTGTGATCATCCAGAGATAAGTAGACAGTTCTGGGATAGGTGGTGGATGGGTTTTGATCATTCACCACATCACAATAATGAGGTCCCTTTCTATTTTTTGAAGAAATTATACTGTGAGTTTATATTGGGTTAAAAACCCAATTATTTTGATATTAAGTCATTCCAGGGTTTTGGTGGTGGCATGCCACAACACAGATTAGGGGCACGTACTATTATACCCATACCCAATCCACCCATGTTTCTTCCTATTGCTCCAGTTATTCATGAAGATGTGCAACATACATCATTGATTTCCACATTAGATGCTTTGAGTTCCCTCTCGGGTAACCTCAGTGAGCAAGCTTCCCACATGGCATCCGCTCCGCGATCGATGCCACATCCTTGTATGAGTTGTCATCAGATGTGTGTAGGTCCTACTCTAGATCACAGATCCACTTCATCTGCACCTGATGATGCATCAGATGACCATATCACATCATATGTGGATTTTCTTTTCTTTTATGATCATCTCGAACAGGTATACATATATACATGTGTGTGTAATATATAAATTAAGTGCACACTTTTTTTTATACAACTAATGCTTGATTAAAATTGTTTGGTGTATGTAGGTAAGGAGTACACCTAATGTTTGAGTCAATATTTCATCTACTCCTACACAGCTTGGCACACCTTTTGGGGTATAAGAACAATTTATATCTAGACATTGTACTAGATGTAAGTTGTCATGTTATCATCTTAGACTATTTAAGTTTTCGTGTTGATACATTGAATGCTTGTTTCTCTAGGGTGCAGGTCATGAGGTGCCCTCTACGTCATATCGAGCAGAGGATGTCACAAGTGTGACACCATCTATTGTATGTATCTTAGATTTAATAAAGATTAAATATGTACTTATGACTTTGTGAGTTAGCTTGAAATTCAATACACATATGTTGAATACATATATGATTTCATTATATGCATGTTTGTAGGTGGACACTACTATTAGGATAGGCTACCCTCATCATGTTTATCAAAGCCAAAATGAGTGACCATCAACATCCTTTGAGGTCTAAATATAATATATATAGGGATTAACAAAGTTCATACTTCATTGTAATCTTTTAACCTATTTTTTTCATAAAACACTTAATTTGACCTTGTACAAGACTTAGCTACTACGACATTTGGCGTTGATTTCAATGTGCCTAGACCTCAAGGTGCATAATACACTGGTAGAGGAGATGAGAAACCTCATGCATGATGTTTTAAATGTTGATTATTTAATAAAATTATAAATTAATTTTAATTTAATAAAAAAATAAACGTGTGTGTGATCATGTTTCTTATCTTGTACAGGATGACACGGCTCCTGAGCAGATAGAACATGGACAACAAGTTGTTGGATTTCTTGAGCACTTGCATACGGTAAGTTTGTAACTTAATTTATCGATTCCAAGTTTATTAGAAAAATAATTATCTTTTAATAGTTAATCTGATTTTAAAATTATTATTTTTCTTGTACAACATAAGACAGGTCAATCTAGTCCACATGGAGTGAAGAGAACACAAGGTGTTATTGATGATAGGACTTAGATTTTACTGGTGATTTGGCTCTGATTTTACATGTACTAAACTGTGATGTGTACTTATTTATGGACTGCAGACATGTGTTTACATGTACTTATAATTTATGAACATTATATATATTTTCTTGGACGTTCGTACATTATATATATGGACAAATGCATTATGTGGTGTAGATCATTTGTTTTTTCTGTACTACATATACATATGCATTAGATATTATGTGGAGCTCATCATGTTACCATGGATATATATATGGATTAGATATTATATGGATTATGTGGACTTGATCAATCTAACTATCTACCATTGAGAGGATGAAATTGTTCTTCAAACTATAGGATACTTGTGATCTAAAATAGTGCTTATTTTTTTCTTGATGTTTATGAGAAGATATATAGTAAGGTCATGAGTTGAAAGAGAAGAATGTTGTGACTTTATTACATTCATGAACAATAAGCTAGGTAACATTCCATCCACTCAATTTACACATATATCATTGACATATTTTAACCACAAATATGGTAACATATGCATGCCAAAATGGACCAATGTAGGAAAGTGAAATAGAATTGCAATATATGTTAACTTGTGTCATTATGGACCACTTAAAAATGACGTGAAAACATAGTCAAAATTTAAATGTAACTTAATCTTAATGATTTTATTCTTTCACATTGTTTGTAGGTGGTAATCATTCCAATTCAAAGACATGTTGAGTTGTGTAGGATCTAGAAAATTTAAAAAATAATAGCTTAAGCAAAAAACATTGAATATGTGGTGGACACTTAATTAAAAAGTCTAAAAATGTGTAGTAACTTAATCTTAATGATTTTATTCTTTCACATTGTTTGTAGGTGGTAATCATTCAAACTCAAAGACATGTTGAGTTGTGTAGGATCTAGAAAATTTAAAAAATAATGGCTTAAGCAAAAAACATTGAATATGTGGTGGACACTTAATTAAAAAGTCTTAATCCATATCTAGGCACAATATGGTGTAAAAAACATAGTATCAATACATATCTTATAATAATGTGGGACTTTGGACTATCAATACATATCTTAGGTGGTATGATGGGGTCCAACAAGTAGAACCAATGCCATGTATGAAATAGAATGTACCCCATAGAATATAATATATTGAATTGAACTTGATTAAAACATAATATACTCATACATAAATTTGACCATAAGCCTATCAATTACGTATTACATAAAGTGTATCATGCAGGTATCTAAAATCTTTGAGTTCATCTCCTAAGGGATGTGCAAAGAAAATACATTTCTTATAAAATACATTATCATAATTCTATATTTGTGCAAGAAAATTACTTTTATTCAAGTAAAGTTAGACAATTGAACCTTACATCTTACAAATATAATTTTTTAGCATATATTAATTGTAAAGTGGAAAATTGAACCCTAGTGACTCCCCACCTAGGAGAGAGAAAGAAAGTCACTAGGATGATTTTCACTTGGAGGAACTTTACATTCAAAAGAGGGGCTTGAATCCACTAGATCCGAATCCAAAGATGTGAATTCCAAGTGGATTGCAAGAGTTGAAGTGTAATTTGCCCTATTTTGCAAATGGGAAAGTTAACTTGTTGACTATGCAGGAAAGAGAGATAAAATGGGTGAAATGAGGAGGTACCGGTTCGGGATCACGTTGTAACTTTGGATCTACGATATTTAGACTGATATGGATCTACCCTGCAAATTTAGAGAAAATTCGTTGGGACCATGTTGAAAGTGCACACGGTCCTCCGAAAAATCCGTGAAATGAAAAGGGTTTTTCTGCCTCTATAAATGGAGTCTAGATCTAAAAATACAACTGTGCACCTGCAACCTACACATAGAAAACAAGGGAAGAAGGGTTATGGATAGGGGTTTGCCTTAGTCAAACCCTGGTTGACGAATCAACCTTGAAAGAAAGTAATTGCAAATGCTTGAATGTAAACAATGGAAATGTATACCTTGTAGATCTGCA
The DNA here is from genome assembly GCF_030272615.1 of Cryptomeria japonica. Taxonomy (NCBI): domain Eukaryota; kingdom Viridiplantae; phylum Streptophyta; class Pinopsida; order Cupressales; family Cupressaceae; genus Cryptomeria; species Cryptomeria japonica. Next base: position 192,835,803 of record NC_081409.1, read on the forward strand.
ATTTGTTGATGATGATCATTTTGCTTCTTGAATGGAATCACAAGTGTTGCATGAAATGGCATGTAACATGATAAAACCCTAACACACACACATGCTTGCAAATGAATGTTGTAATGTTGCTCCAATGGATGAATGAAGAAGAGAACTTGATGGATGCTTGAAGGCTTGAATGCTTGATGAAGACCTTTTGCTTGAATTTCTCTTATTATCCTTATCTTGCTCATGTATCATCCTCCTCGAATGAGGGAATTGAATCTCATTTTATACATGCCTAGAGGATTAATTTTCATCCACGGAAGGATGAAAAAGAGGAGTGCAATCCCCAAAGAACAAATTGTGCAAAATGGGTCGGGTAGACCTATCTTAGGGCCACCCTAAGAGGTGGGGACAAGGGCACCATGCCCCTGTCCTACCCTATATTGGGGCCCGGACAATATCCTTAGACTACGTCAAGGCTCAAATAGGAAAGTTTCATGGGGTGAAAGTGCAGGAAGAGGTCTTGGTCAAGGAAAGAGATGTCGTCGCCAAGGTGAGGGCCTCAAATGTGGTTAAAATTGCTAGGGTTGCAATTTTATGACACTACATTTAGCCCCCACTTTTGCGGGAGTATGGCTTATGCCAATACTACCGATAAAGTAGAAGAAGGAGAGAGATAAAGATGAGAGACATAGAGAAAAACCACAAGGAGTATAAGACATCACTAATTTTGAGGAACAAAAAGCCCCCAATCTTAGGATCTTAACTCACTCAAACATATGCAAGAGCACACAAAAGAAAAGAAGAGCAAGGCACACAAACAAAGCACAAAAGACACACGACAAAAACAAGATACAAGACGACAAACCAACTAGTCGAAGAGACCTCAACACTCAAATGTCTCAACAACTGATTGAAACACAAGGACCAATGTCACTACATAAACACAAGTGATCACATAAAAGAGAAAAGTTGACATCATCCATGAACCATCAATAGTAAAACTATGGGTTCATGAGAGGGAGAAGAGAGAGAACATGAATACACACTTTGGTGATCCATGAGAAGAAAGGCGAAGAAGAAAGAGACCATGGACATTTTGCCCCTAAAACTAGGTGATCCATGGAGAGAGGGACATGGAAATCTAGCCCCGAGAGTCTATTTGGGTGATCCATGTAAGGGAGGAGAGTGAGAACACCATTAGTTCCACCCAACCTCAAGTGCATGTGTGCAAGTGAGGTTCAAAGTGCCTCATAGGAGTCTATGCCCGAGTACACTACAACCTGTATGTCTAGTACAAATGTCAAGAAAGGTGTGACATCTCGCTCTAAGAGTCTGTGCTCTGGTTACGAGAATAATCACCCTACATAAGAGAAAAGTGATGTCATATCTCTCTAAGACTCTATACTCTGGTTCTGAGAATAACCCATTTTACAAGAGAAAAGCAAGGTCATCTCGCTTTAAGAGTCTGTACTTTGGTTCCAAGAATTACCCACAGTACAAGAGACAAGAAGTGGCAACATCTCACTCTAAGAGGTTGTGCTCTGGTTCCGAGAATGACCCACTGTACAAGAAAAGTGATGACATCTTCTCTAAGAGGATTCCCTCTGGTTCCAAGAATATCCCACTGTACAATGCACGAGATAAATATACTACAAGGAGCAGTGTGGGTGCCCCACCCTTAAGATGTCAACATAGGTTGATATTGATATCTTAAGGAAAGTAGAACAAGGATACCTACCTTTGTCACAAAGAAGATATCTGCTATGCAACAACGTCATAAATCCAAACAAGAGAGGGAATACTCTTCAAGCCAAGATAAGATAGTTGAAAAGAGATATCTTGTTGTAAGTGTAAAGGAGATCCTTGGAAGAGAAGAGATCTTTGTTCAAAAGACATCAACTCCCCAAGAGGAGTTGTCTTAGTCAAACATAACATCTTCTAGAATAAAGAAAAGAAGAGAGCAAGAATTCAATCCTTCCTCCTATTTCTAAGTGAAAGAGATTTTTGATGAAGGATGACACACTTGTAGCTCCCAAGAGGGATGGGTGATCTTATTATAGATGTTCATTACCAAGTGTGAAAGAGGTTATAGTCAAGGAATTACACCTCTTGTATAAAAGAGAATCCTTGAGCCAACAACCAATAATTGCGCACAATGAATGACATCAAGTAATAAAACTCACACCACCCACATAATAGGGAAAAGTGGACCCCTAGAGAAAGAGACAGAGATAGGGATCATTGCCCCCCAAGTGTAGGGACAATGAGAAGAACTTACACAATCTTCTAGAGATATATTAAACATAATCAAATGCATAATGTACTTGCATGCAAGAAAAGACATTCATATATGTAAAATACATGTCTCAAGAAGTGGTAATCTTCTAAGAGAAGAGAGAAAGAGTATCACATATTCCTAAAGGGGGATTAATCATAAGAGCATACATATGAAAAATGCAGCTCCTAAAGGAAATAGTGATACATGAGATAAAAAGAAAGAGAAAGGAGTGAAAAACCTTGCCCCCCAAATGAGGAGAACAAGGAGAAACATTACACATCTTTTTATGGTGATTATTTCCAAGTGATATACCTTCCTAATGGAACAAATCCTCTCAAGGAAGGGATATGCACTTCTCAAGAGGTCATTCCATTCTAAGGGGCATATCATACTTACGAATAATCAAAACCATAAAAGAGGTAAGTTTTCCAAGAGAATGAAGGAAATATAAGAAGTGCATTACTCATTAAAGATTCCCCTCTCCAAGAAAAGAGGAAAACCAAAGAACAATTATATGCTCACATAAGAATAACTCTATGCAAGAAAGGATATTTAATAATGAATAATGCACAAAGATAGAGAGAAACATAGAAAGAAAGAGGAGAAGTAGACTTCACATTGCTACCCCAAAGTATTTAAAATTGAAACAACACCACCACAAATGATGAAAAGCCCCCAATTAAGTTGACTATTTATGTAATAGGGTGAGGAGCAACGTGAAGAGAAAGAAAGTGCTAAGGCACTATTTTGATGTCAAGAAAGACAACTAGATCTATCGTGAGAGAAATTTGCGCAAGATCATATTGCTTTTGAACAAATTTCTTAAATGCAGAATATTTCCCAAGAGAATGTGAATGTAAATCATGAAAAAAGCAACATTCAATTCCTTCCACTTGCTTAAGATTTTTGTTTTTATTTTGAGGAGGGAAGGAAATGTTCTTATCATACTTCAATCTCCAATAGATTCTTGCAACCAATCTTTCAGGGTGATAAATATGGTCTTGACATAGAGAAGGTTTGTTATAAGAGGAAGATTTATTATCCAAAACTCTAATTTTGCCACTGTCTATGCTATATTGAATAGGTTTTTGAAAATCAAGGCAATCATCAGCATTATGGTCATGCGTTTGATGAAATGAACAAAAAGGACATTTTGAAGAAGAAACATTCTTGCGGGCTCTTTTAATTTGTTGTTTTTGAAGATAGTTTTTAAAGTTTTTGAACCTAAGGAATTAATCCATAGAAAGAGGAGTTCCATTACCTAGGCCTTTTTCAGTAGTTTGTGTAGGAGGTTTAATAGGGACACAAATTCCTTATTCAATTTTTCTAAGTCCTTGTCCTCTAAAACATTGTTTTGTTATTATATGAAACCCATTACTATAAGAATGTTGCAATTAACTAGATGAAGGAATAGTATCATGAATTTATTTGAAATTTGATGTGTAAGGGAGAAGAAAGGATTTGTAGATGAAGGAGTATCATGTGAAATGAAAATCTCCTCTCCTTATCAAGATTATCCTTTTTGGGAGATTGGGGATGAACATCTTCATCATCTAAAAGCTCATTTTTAGTTATTTATATGTGAGGGGAAAGGTCATGAATAAATTGAATGACATCATCCTCCCTACATATACTTTGATGTTGAAGATAAGTCTTAGAAAAATAAGGAGGAACTAAAGATGTAAGAATGGTAATGTTTTGATTTTGCCCCCCGTGCTCAAGGGTATGTGTAGAAGAGGAAGATAGGTCCATATCGCTTTCCAATGCTTTCTCTTTTTTAGAAAGATCATTGGTTAAAGCATTAGGTCTCATCCCATCCACACAAGATACCCTATGAGAGGTACAAGGCTTAGGATCTCTAGGTTTAGGGTCTACAAAAGCTTTGAGGTGATTAACATAGGAAATGCATTTTGTTAACAACATCACCATAATGCAACATAAATGATACATGAAAGCTTTGAGATCTAATTGAAAAGGATATAATTTGGAAATCCTAACAACACAATATGACCAAGTGCTATGAATGAAGAGAACCAACATGAAATGAAAGAAACCCTCATCCGACACATGACTATAGTAAATATATGTGAAAAACAATGTAATCATATGCGAAAGAGCAAGTAAATCCAATTTATTAATTGTCATTGAAAGTCTCTTGATTAAAATCTTAATTTGCTGGAAAAGAAGATGTAAAATTAGGACCTTTTTATGAAAATTAATTCACAAGATGAAAGTGGTGAAATTTGAATTTGCTGTCGACCTTAGGAAGTTGTAGAATTCATAAAGTATGCCAATTTTCTGGATTTAAGCAGAAAAACACAGTCAATTTCGTCTCCCAAAATTTTGGGAAAAGCCAAGGACCATGTTGAAGGTGCACATGGTCCGACCAAATTTTTTCAAAAATTTCAGGGATGATAGATATTATAATTGTAATGCAAAATCCAAAAAAAAAGTTGATTCGGAGATGTCTAGATCGGTCAAATTGGCAATCCAAGGTAAAAAATAGAAGGATCTTAAAAATTAGGGTTTTGCTGATTAACCACTAAATTTTTAGAATAAAAAGGTAGATTTGAGTTGCAATTTTGAAATAGAAGTCAGATCTGAAACAAGCAGTTAAAATTTTACACTTCAGAAGCCTAAATTACCTCAAAATGAAAGGTTAGGGTTTTTATGCAAAGAACCTCTAAAATTTGTAAAAGATCAAACTTGGAAATAAAAATTGCAATTAATCAGATCTAATGCTGAGAAATCATAATTAATGTGTAAGACATTGGGTTCACCAAAATGTAAAGTGGAAAATTGAACCCTAGTGACTCCCCACCTAGGAGAGAGAAAGGAAGTCACTAGGATGATTTTCACTTGGAGGAACTTTACATTCAAAACAGGGGCTTGAATCCACTAGATCCAAATCCAAAGATGTGAATTCCAAGTGGATTGCAAGAGTTGAAGTGTAATTTGCCCTCTTTTGCAAACGAGAAAGTTAACTTGTTGAGTATGTAGGAAAGAGAGATAAAATGGGTGAAATGAGGAGCTACCGGTTCGAGATCACGATGTAACTTCAGATCTGAGATATTAGATAGATATGGATCTGCCCTTCAAATTTGGAGAAAATACATCAGGACCCTGTTGGAAGTGCACATGGTCCTTCGAAAAATCCGTGAAATGAAAAGGGTTTTTCTACCTCTGTACATGGAGTCTAGATCTGAAAATATAGCTGCGCACCAGCAACCTACACACACAAAAGAAGGGAAGAAGGCTTATAGATAGGGGTTTCCCTTAGTCAAACCCCAATTGAGGAATCAACCTTAAAAGAAAGTAATTGCAAATGCTTGAATGTAAACAATGGAAATTTATACCTTGCAGATTTAGAATTTGTTGATGATGACCGCTTTGCTTCTTGAATGAAATCACAAGTGTTGCATGAAATGGCATGTAATGTGACAAAACCCTAACATGCACACATTCTTGCAAATGAATATTGTAATGTTACTCCAATGGATGAATGAAGAAGAGAAATTGATGGATGCTTGAAGGCTTGAATGCTTGATGAAGACCTTTTGCTTGAATTTCTCTTATTATCCTTATCTTGCTCATGTATCACCCCCCTCAAATGAGGGAATTGAATATCATTTTATACATGCCTAGAGGATTAATTTTCATCCACCGAAGGCCGACAAAGAGGAGTGCAATCCTCAAAGAACAAATTGTTGAAAAGGGGTCAGACAGACCTATCTTAGGGTCACCCTAAGAGGAGGGGATAGGGGTGCCATGCCCTTGTCCTGCCCTATCTTGGGGCCTGGACAGGGTCCCGAGACTACCTCAGGGCTCAAACAGGAAAGGTTCATGGGGTGAAATTGCAGGAAGAGGTCTTGGTCAAGGAAAGAGATGTCGTTGCCAAGGTGAGGGCCTCAAATATGGTTAAAATTGTTAGGGTTGCAATTTTATGACACTACATCCATAAATGCATAAATAGTAGTATTCATTGATGCCATGTACATGTGGAAGACCTAAAATATAAAAAAATTGATCATCTTAAATTACAATAAGGATATATCTCTCAAAATGCAACATAAGGTATGCACAAAAAGTAGTAGTCACTGATGCCTTCCACTCATGAGAGACCTGAAAAATATTATATATGATTAGGTTTTATAATTAGGATGCATGATTTAAAATGTAACATAAAGCATACATAATGAATTTTAAAAGGGAGATGGCTTAAGGGTACAAAACTATAACTTACTTGTAATTATTCAAAATGCAACATAAAGTATGCACAAACAGTGGTAGTTGCCCATGCCTTCTACTTGTGGGAAACCTGAAACAAAATCATTTGATTAGATTTTATAATTAAGATGCATGATTTAAAATGAAACATAAAGTATACATCACAACTTTTGAAAGGGGGGTGGATTAAGGGAAATTATAACTTGTATTTATTCATTCTGTTATACCATTTGCATCCTCTCTCTTTTGCAATGCATCTATAATTGTCTTGTGTTCTTCCATAGAGAGAGTCCATAATTATTTATTAGCAGTTCTACCATGATATCTATCCAATTTTATATTAGTTGCCACTACCAAATACGAGTAGTGTATAATCTTCTTCTCTGATTCATAATCTTCAAACGCGGGCAATCCATTCTTTGTTGTTAGATATTTGCATAACAATGTGCCAACAACAACCACAGATCCTGTTGGATAGTCATAACCATCATCATCTACTCAAGGAGTGGTTAACTTATATTTGGGCTCTACACATCGAGCCAACCAATGCTTTGTCCCATCTTCTTTGTCCTCTAGTGCAACAACATCATAGACATGTCATGCAAACCGATTTCATTTTAATATTTAGTGAGATATTAAAACAAAAATATACATTGTAATATTTCATATATATACTGTTTAATAAACCAAAACAAATTTCAAATTGAATTTTACCTTCTTGTATAAGATCTAAAATGCGATCATAGTCATCTGATGCAAACATATGATCCATACCTTCATTTGTTCTTTCATGTGGATCATTTGTATCTGTGGGTGTCAATGATCTTTGTTGCCATTCTTTGACCCATTCTTTATTCTCACAAAATTCCCAATCACCATAAACACAAAACTGACAAAAACAAGCAAGCTCCCTTGTGAATATAGTCCATAAGTTTGAATTAGAACTCTTAAATGAATGCCATTTAGCTAATCCACTGATGGTATCACAATCATGCCGAATAAGAATATTGTCTTCCTCAACCAGTCAGAAGAAACATTGAATTATGGAGTTCTCAGTTGATCCTGTAGACAACTTGGAATTGCACCAATCCACAACTGCACGAGTATCTTTGAATTTCACTGCATCCTCAAATTTCAGTTGTTCTCTAGCAAGAGCTCTTTTTACACAAGGACCAACTCCATCATGTTCTCCTTTACCATGTCCCGCTTCAAAAAAACTCCATATATGTTGGACATTGGTTTTCTTGTGAGCTCTTCTTAGCCAGTAAAACATTCTTGCATTTTTGAATTGTCTTGTGCAGTTATCTGGCCATATCTTATGTTGTGTCATTTGAATTTCTCTTTCCTTAAGATTATCATAAAAGATCTAGAAGCAATGTTGAACAAACTCTGACGAGTGTAATCGATTATCACTAACATAGAAATGATACTCCCTCAAAAAAATTTGTTATCTTCTGTACTATCATGGGCATGTCTATATATAATATGCAGAAAAATTGCCACTTGCACTGAATTATAGTACTGTGATTGAGTTTCCTCTTGTGGTTTTAGTGTGTAGTTTTCTACAAAAACCACAACTGATACTATTGTTCCAACTGGAAATGTGTTCTTGCATATGTGAAACTGTCCATCAAGCCATCGAGCATATTGGGAGTGTTTCACATATTTTGGAACAATCTGACTCTTAAACTCATTGATAAATGCATTCACACTATTTTGTTCTATAATCATATCTAAATCTTCCCCCATCTTTCCATCCTTTAAAGGGTATTCTATATTTTTAAATCTCCTAACATCAACCATTTTTTGTCCAAACTCAATCCAAACTCAAATGAAACATGTTCATGCAAATATTCACCTATCAATGAATAGTTTCCGCATAAATTGCAAAGACCAGAAATGCATGCACTTGAAAGAAATAGTTTCTCATTAGGTGGTTTACAAAATAATCTTGCAATAAAATATTTGATAGTTTCAGGTGGCACATAAACACCACAATCCTACACAACATCATTAGCATGCAATGTACAACGTATATATTGAAAAACATCATAATAGTAATAAAATTGAACATGAGTTTTACAACAACAAGATATTATTTGTTTATTGATTTTAACATACCAGGGTTTTCATTTTTAAATGATCTTTGACTAATACGTAAATTCATTAACACAGATTCATCTTAAATTTTTTTTTAAATTTAGTTTGAGTCATGTCAAGAAGATTTTTGATCCCACCCTTAACTTTAAAATATCTCTAGCATTAGATGAAACTCTTGTGTTATCATGCCAAAAATTATCAATTAATGATTTAGTTTCATCATTTAATTTCATGTCCGACCTTCGAAGTCTACCACTAAAACTCCAACAATGGTTTAGTGGATCACTTTTAATTGTGTCTCTTCTTTTGGCTGCTCTTGACAAGGTTCTACGATGTATGTTTAAATAGCCACTTATATCACTTAGCATTCTTTTATTGACAGTTGTTTTGTTAACTATAACAGTTCTTATAACTCGTCGTGCCGCATTCTTATCTTTAGATAGACTTGTTTTTGCGATAGAATCAATGGCACTAGCAACCGTAGATACAACTTGCTTATATGATTCATCTTTCCTTTTTGGTTTTGTATAAATTCTTAATTTTTCATGAGTTTACGCATTTTTAACATTTTTATTAATTGTAGCAGTAATTGGCATTGAAATTCTATCTTTTTTATTATAGAAAAAATGTTTATATAATCTGTTGGCATGTGTTCTGATTTGTCTCCAAGAAACTAACCCATTAAGAATATCTAACACATTGCTATCAATAGTAAATAAATTACATTCATTTTCATTCAAAGAAGGTGGTGTATTATTTCCAATTTTTAAATCTTTTCATTTAGTTGTATTAAATTCATATCCAACTTCCTTTAAATCATCTATTTGATTTGCATCATACTCATGGGGACTTAAAAATATACCAGGATTCACATCCACATGAAGATTTTCATCACCAGACAAATTTTCATCTAAAGATGCACCCGTATTTAGTTCTACATTACTTGCGTCCATCATGGTCTCTTCAATGGTTTCATCTACAATAGGCACTAAACTCGATGCTTCAATGTTCTTCAATTGTCATAGTTGTGATCTTCTATCTCTTTGGGGTTTTGCCTCCTCTCTTTGTGCCTAGATTTCCTCTGATGTCATTGTCTTCCTTTGTTTCTTTTGATGTTGCTTTGAACCCATCTTTACAAAGTCCTCTTGAATAAAAATTGATTTCTTTTCAACAAAAGATTAAATTTGTTGACTTCTCGTGAATTTTGAGTAAAAGGTCGTAAAAAATGAGCCAAATTGTGTAAATTTTCTGTGTCAGTACAGATCCGAATGAGAATGTCAGTAATTATTGAATTATGTCCTTTTTTTGACAGTAATGGCTATTTTTACAATAGGCGCCTACTTTGAAAATGGGGGCACGTTATTAATAATAATGGTAAAAAAATAAAATGGGCCCCCGTTTTCTGAATGGGCCCCTGTTTAGAAAATGGGCCCCAAGTTTGTGAAAGTTGACCCCACAACCCACCTTTTGCCTCGAGTTTAGGTCCGAGATAGGCATGGAATGCCCAGACCTTAGACTTGGACCTACAAATTCAAACTTGGATCAATGAAAGCACAAATACCGACTTCTGCAATATTTTACATGCATGTTATTAGAGAATTTTTTCATGAAATTAAAACCCATTTCACATTATACTGTGTAGATTCTGAATATGTAATTTTTTAAAAATTTTGAGTATTTTCTCATATGCACATCATTCTTGAGTGTGTTACAAATATTCAAAAAAAAAAAAAAATATGCTCATCATTCCCAAGTGTGTTACAAATCATTTCCCAAGACGGTTTGAAAAACAACTTTTATTTGTGTCAAAAAGTGTGGGTCGTACATGTGCATGGTATAGTCCTGAAACATGCATTTTTAAAAAGTGGTCTTTTAGAAATCCATTTTGAAAGTCAATTTCTATTATGTGGGTATTAAAATAAATTACATATTTGGAACGTAGACTCAGAGACATATATATTTGTAGTACTGACTTTTTTCAAAATTCAATCTCTAAGTGCTTTAAATTTTCAGCTCAAATGTGGCGAAATTTGAAAATCAGGGAAAACACTTTCACTTTTCGGCCAAAAAGTGGACTCAACTTCTTGCACTGACATTCTCATAAGTTTCCTCAATGAGTCCTAAATAGCCTATTTTCCTTTTGGAGCCAAAAGTACAAATTAGATATTGCCATTTGGCAAAAAAGCGCCAAAACTTGAAATTTAGTTAGATTTGAAAATTGGAAATTTTTTGAAAAAATTGCCCAACTTTTGACAACCATAACTTTTGATCTGGGAATCACATTGATGCGCCATTTGAACCCTCGGAGATCTCTCTGAGTGAATAATATTCTATGAGTCCGCTCTATCGATTCCCACTATTTTTTGGATCGTTTGAAACTGTTTAATGCCTCAAATCTGAGTTGGAAGAATTTTTTTCAGTTTTTCGAGAAATTGAAACTTGAATAAATTTCAAACCGTAAATAATATTAATTTGATTCTTTCACCTAATTTCTTATTTTTTCATTATCAAGCTTCCCACAAAATTCGGGCTCCATATGCTTTAAATAAAAACTTTCTATTCTTGGCAGTTAGCAAGGAAAAGCACCTTGATGGTTCTGAAAGTTGGAATCTCTTATTCATCCAAGTGGGTATCCAGAAAAGAAAAAACATTAAAAGAAAACAAACTAAAAGGAAATATTGTTGGGTGACGCAAGATTGCCCTTACACCATCGGATGCTCCTGCATCAAAATCCAAGATTTTTAATTTTTTGAACATATTATTAAATTATAATCAATCCATGACAATCTTATGAATCACAATTACATTAGTTAAAAAATATTAACTTTAAAAGAATATAAAATTTAAATGAATAATTTTAGTAATAATTTATATAGTTAAATCTATAATGGTGGAAAAATGGTGAATGATAGATCAAGAAGGAAACTACCCTTTCCCTCAAAGAGAGATGAGAGTTTCGCTATTGATTACCCTTCAACACTTTTTACCATATTACATTAGGAAGTGTAGACACATAAAATTAATTAAATTAATATTTAATTAATTTAAGCCTATCAACATAATTAATTGACTTAATTGTGTTATCCTTATTCCTCTCAGAATTAATTAAATCTAACTTAATTAATCCTATCACTATTCTCCAATAATTAATTTATCAAATAAATTAATTATTCCCCTATTCTTCTAAAGTCCCCTCCAATAATTATTTTCTCTAAACCCACTTAGTTAATTAATTCTAATTAATTACCCTAGTCATGTGATTCCTACAAATCACTTTTTCTAATCCCACTCAACCTTATTAATCCTTCTAGAATCTATCATAATCATGATTATCATTATCCCTCAATTTTAAATTCCCACTCATGTCACATCAATATTGAGTCTCTCAAAGAAATTCAAAATTCTTTGAATCACTCAATGCATTCTTATTTTGGAATTTTTAATTCCTCATATTTCAAATTCAAATTTTTCCCCCCTTTTCCCAAGGAATTTTATATTCATGTTTATTTTCCCAAGGCACCCTTGATCCATTCCTTCTATCTAAAATCAATCTCAACCCTTCATGATCAAATCAATCTTGGCCCTCCATTGGCCTTCTCCAATCAATAAATTGGAGCCTATTCTCTTCACAAACAATCCACTTCTCATGCATTTTCATGCTGCCTATTTCTTCTCTCATCCTCTCGATAATCCTCTATCAAATCCATCCATCCTTAATCTTTCAATCCAAATTTGATCCATCAATCTATCTTGTTGAGCACAAAGGAGAGCATTCCACATCCAAATCAATCAAAGGAGCACATCAAGTGGAGCATCATCAAGGGGCACCTTCACTTCATCAAGCTCAATCCGAGGGAGAGGTAAAAATAGCAAGGTATAAGCATTATCTTCATGTTTTTATGTGGTTGTATTCATGTTTTATGTTTTAATATATTTTAGTGTTTTGTTTGTGCACTAACCACTTGAATCCACCTTGCTAGTTTTTCCCCTCTTTATTTACACCTAAAATTAATTAAATCAATATTTAATTAATTTAACCCTAGGGTAAGTGCACAAAGATGGTGGTCAAAAAGGGGGTATAAGTGGACACTTTTTTTTTAAAATCAGGTGAACCTGAACTTAGAGGCAAAATTTGAAAGTCATCCACTCAAGATATGAAGATAATCAAAGAACAAATATTGTAGTACTCTGAATCTAGATTTCAAACTACTAAACTTTTTCAAAATTGGATAAGATTAAGGGGGTCAAATCCTTCACGCACAAAAACCTGACCCTGTTTTTTTTTTCTTCTGAAAAACATAACATAGTGTTTGACGTGCACATCAAAAAAGTCATAGTTAGATTTAGTATTTTGACAAATCCTTTGGAGAAAGATAGCTAAGAGTGAGCACTAGAAGATGTGTATTTTTTTGTAATTTTTTGTTGAGTTTTTTTTTTTAAATGATTTTTCCAATCGAGCACATCCTCAAAAATTTGGTACTTGTTCGTGCGTGAAGCATAAGTTGCACTAAACAAATCGAAAATACAATTTTTTTTTTTAAATTGTAAAGAATCAAGTGCACTACAATAATATATAAATTTTTTAAAATTTGGATATATATATCAAAAGTTATTCAAAAAATGGTGCACCTATGTCTGTGAGAACTATGGAGACACTAGTAAAAGAAATTCAATAATAATATGTTATTGTTGTTCAAATTGAAAAAAAATTATATGGTTAGAAATCTCAGAAGATGAGTGAAAATATGGTGGCAATTTTAGAAATACCCACTTTATGAAGTGTAAACGTGATGATGACAAAGTTGATAAAATAAAACACATTAAAAATGAGAGAAATGGAGGGAAATCAAACTTCCAATCCATAGCTTTGTCATCTAGGCCTATTTCCAAGCCTAAAAAGTCAAAAGCATGTACGGGGTACTTATGGTTTAATAAGCGCTTATAGGGTATTTATAGTGTAGGAAGCGCGTATGTGCGTGTTTCCCATTAAACAGCGCGTACGCGCTATTGTATAATATTATATTCTATGTATAATATGTGTATATTCATATAATATATGTAATATATAATATGACATTGTATATATAATTACATTTATATACATATAATATATTAAACATATATATACACATGTAAGTGTATCGTCTCTCCCTCTCAAACGCATACAAGGTATCTCTCTCTCTCTCTCTCTCTCATCTCTCTCTCTCTCTCTCTCTCCTTCCTCCTCCATACCCCATCCCTCTTTCTCTTCTTCTCTCCCTCCATACCCCACTGCAACTGTGTCTGCACTTCTATAGAAGTAAGTGAATTTATTTTTAATCTGCAACTTCCTCTTTGATTTTTATCATGTATTCTCTCCCTCCCTCTACCTGTCCCTTCCCCCCATGTTCTCTCTCTCCTCTCTCTCTCTCTCTCTCTCATCTCTCTCTCTCTCCTCCCTCTCTCCCCTC